>NC_043001.1:135161503-135164003 GCF_006345805.1 Octopus sinensis | reverse complement strand
AACAAATCAACTCCAGGACTTGTTCTTTGTAAGCCTAGTACTTATTCTATTGGTCTCTTTTGCCGAACTGCTAAGTTACAGAGATGTAAACACACCAATATTGGTTGTCAAGTGATGGTGGGGGGGACAAACACAGATACACAAATACATAAAAAGCACCATCTGAGCGTGGCCGTTGCCAGTAACCGCCTGACTGGCCCTTATGCCGGTGGCATGTAAAAGCACCCACTATACTCTCGGAGTGGTTGGTATTAGGAAGGGCATCCAGCTGTAGAAACTCTGCCAGATCAGATTGGAGTCTGGTGCAGCCTTCTGGTTCGCCAGACTTCAGTCAAATCGTCCAACCCATGCTAGCATGGAAAGCGGATGTTAAATGATAATGATGATGATGATGATGATGCATGTGTGTGTGTGTGTGTGTTTGTATATATATATATATATATATATATATATATATATGGAGAGAGACAAACAGACAGAGAGAGAAACTCTTTGTCTTCTTTCTTATTCATAGGCAAAAACACACACACACACACACACTTACATACACCTCATCCTACATTTAAATACCAAAATCCAAATTGTCCCATATGAAACCCTCACCTATACACCCACCCACCACTACCACCTTTTCTTTATGTCCCTTAATGGGAATGATCTGAATTCACTTCATACAGCTGAATCAATTCAGAAAGCAGCAGAGAAAACTGAATAAAGAAAAAGATCTGAATGGATTAGACAACCTGCAGAGTATTGAATTCTTTTGACTAAATATAAATGGTAAGCTTTCATAGGAAGGATGTTCTGTTTATTGAGAATGAGATTTCAGTAATGCTATATGTGCCTTCACCAGGTATATTGATGTTATGTCTTAGAATCTGTCACTGACAAAAATACACTTGAAGTAGAAATTAGCCCTTGTAATGTTACTTTTACATTTTATATTCTCACCTCTAACCCCTTCCTATCTGCTACTTCAAGTAACATTATTGATAATAAACTATTGGAATTCAATCCGGAACATTTCAATATGCAGGCAACCTTTAAGTTTTATATTCATACTTAGGTACAGACGCAGCTGTGTGGTAAGAAGCTTGCTTCCCAACTACATGTTTCCAGGTTCAGTCCCACTGTGTGGCATCTTGGGCCAGTGTCTTATACTATAGCCTCAGGCCAACCAAAGCCTTGTGAGTGGATTTGGTGGAAGGAAACTTAACTAAGCCCGTTGTATATATATATATATATATATATATATATATATATATATATATATATATATATATATGTATGTTAAAATCGAACTGCACTCTTCAAAACTTGCACTAAGAATAAGTACAAAGTAAAATTACAGCAAGTTGATGCAGGTAATTCATCTCATTCTCCTCCAACTTTTAATTCATGCAATTGGAAAAATCATATTATTTTGGGGATGAGTCAATATGTGTGTGTGTGTGTTGTGTGTGTGTGTGTACGTGTGTGTGTGTCTTTCTGTTTGTGTTTGCCCCCCCCCTCCACAGCTTGACAACTGGCATTGGTGTATTTATGTTCCTGTAACTTAGCAGTTTGGCAAAACAGACTGATAGAATAAATACCAGGCTTAAAAAAATTAAAGTACTTGTGTCGATTCATTCAACTAAAAATTCTTCAAGGCAGTGCCCCAGCATGGCCACAGTCTAATAGCTGAAACAAGTAAAAGAATAAAAGATATTTATTATCAGACTTTTCTGATTCCAAAACACCATGATACAAATTATAAAGCTTGTGTGGATGTCTACATGACTGTGCTTAAGAACTTTGCTAGGTCAAGGGCTTTGTAGCTCACTACAACTGATGACCTACAGAAATATTATCTCTTCTCACTGCTACTCAATATATATCACATGCTGATTGATAAAGTCTCACTCACCAACACACAATCTGTAGGCCACATGCACACACACACACACACACACACTCACTATGTCTCCTCTCTGTGCCTGTTCTCCCACTACTACAATAGTCTCTGCTCCTCTGAATAAACAAGTTGCATAAACCACCTCTACGCATATACACCTGACACAGCGATCTCTCTCTTTCTCTTTTTTGTATGATTCTGTTGTGTCCCACTCTTTGGCACCATGCTGAACAATTTTCCAGTCCTTCTTCCTCATCCACCCAACCAGTTTGCGATGTGCAAGGGAAAATACTTTATAGTTGACACCAGGGCAATTATAAGATTGCTATATTTGGAGATGGTCATCTTTTGCCAATGAACACACACGCTATTTACTTACTTGATCTCCGCTTTTTGCTTCAATATTATTATTGCTATTTACTTTTAATCTGCATGTTTGTTACAATCACTTGCTGAAACACACCCAGTATCCTAGGGTGAGTGAAGGTTAAGAGATGTTACAGTATGACTGAAAGCTTGGGGAGGGGAAGTGGAAGAGGCAGTAGTGAAATATCTTCATGTAATACAACACAGACATTTAAATTGACAGAGTTTTCCTAAGGATGT
>NC_043001.1:135151503-135156503 GCF_006345805.1 Octopus sinensis | reverse complement strand
CCTTGTATTAGGGTGCATTTTTCAATTGAGCAGTTGAGTTTTCTATAGCACTACATGCTGCCAACCAGTGCAATCACTTGTCATCTCCTGTGTGTGATGCAGCATCTACATTCAGCCTTCATCTTTTTGTCACTGGTCTCCCTCTTCTACAGGTTTCACTAACTTAAAGTACTCAGCACTTCTGTATAAGCAACATCTGCCCATACCAGTGCAGCCTTCTCTTTTGCATACTGCTCTTGATTTGTCTTACACCCAGTTTCTCTGTTAACTTAATTATATTCTGGTATTCATGCATGCTAACATTGCACATCCACTGGAGCATGCTAGCTTCATTTCTTTCGAGTCTTCACAATTATCTTTTTCATTCAAGGCCCATGTTGCATTGCAGTTCTAACACAAGCACTATACAATCTGCTCTTCACTCACAGAGAAACAGACCTATGTTACCAGCAGCAGCAATAGCTGCCTGTGATCTTTTTCCAGTCTGTTCTTACCCTGACTGCTATACTTTCAGAGCAACTACCTCCCCAGTAACTTCTGACTCCGAGATAACAAAAGCACACACACATACACACACACAAAATTTCATGCACACACACACACACACACACACTTGTCATCATTTAATGTCCACGCATTCATGCTTGCATATATCAGACAGAATTTGTCGAGGCAGATTTTCTAGGTTCAGGTGCCCTTCCTGTCACCAGCCCTCACATATTTCCAAGCAAGCTAATATTTTCCCAAAGCTAGACATGTTTTTCATAGAAGACTGGAAATGTACAACCTCACTTGTATGCACATTTACAGCCTTTACGTGATGTCTATACAAAGGTACACATAACACACACACACAACACACACACATGCTGACCTACAAGAGTCCTGTGCCAGGGCCATGTAAAAGCGTTCATGCCAGTGCCATGCTAAAAGCACCCAGCACACACTGGAAAGTGGTTGGCATTAGGAAGGGCATCCAACCATTAAAAACCAAGCCAAGCCAAGCCAGACAGGAACCTGCTGCAGCTCTCTGGCTTGCCAGCTCTGGTCAAACTGTCTAACCCACGCCAGCGTGAAAAACATGCTAAAGGATAATGATGATGATGATGGTGGTGGTGGTGGTGGTGGTGATGATGATGATGATAATGATGATGATGATGATGATAATGATGATGATGATGATGATGACGACGACGATGATGATGATGTATACATATATGAGTGTGTAGGCTTCTTTCAGTCTCCATCTACTAAACCCACCACGAGGCTTTGCTTGGTCTGAACCCATGTATAAACAGGTAGAATATTGTGCATCTTCATCACTCCTACAGCATTTATCTTTTTTGGTATGTATTGTTTCTTTGTTTGTACAATTTACGTACAATTTATGATGGTCAATATAACTTGTAATACTTACATTGCTTTATTGACCAGTGGCGAATGTAAATAAAACCAGTTTTAAATGTCATCATGCTATTTTATCTTTCCAGACTAGAATTTACAATTCCTGACATGGCAAGTAGTTGAATGACTGGAACAGCCATCAAAATGCTTCACAGCATTTAATTATGTTCCAATATGTTTGTAGATTTAACCCTTTGGCATTCAGTTTAGTCTGTCAAATGTAATGCATCTATATTCAAAGTGTTTTGAGTAAATTATGTATTATCTTGTGGTTTCAAGCCTTCAATAATTTGATAGTTTATTTTTAAAATGGTATTCTGTGAGAGGCCAGATTTGGTCAGTTTGAACACAAAATAGGTCGAAAATTTTGGCCAGTTTAAATGCTGAAGGATTAAATCATGTTTAAGTCAATTCTGCCCTCCCTTTTCCTGTGGTTGATAAATATAAATACTGAAGCACTAGAATTAATATCTATTTCTTTACTGCCCACATAAAGGGAACAAACAAGGACAAAGGAATCACAATGACCCCAGAAGCAAAACTGGTACTTTATTTATCGACCCCGAAAGGATGAAAGGCAAAGTCGACCTCGGCGGAATTTGAACTCAGAACATAACAACAGACGAAATATCGCTAAACATTCCGCCCGACGCGCTAACGTTTCTGCCAGCTCGCCACTAGAATTAATATCATGGACTAAGTCCTCACTCAAATGCAAGCTAGATTGGACATATTTTATGCTTTTCGGACCAAAGTAGAAAAATATGAAACTGTGATTACACAAGATTATAAAACTGCTTGTTTTTTTTTTAATTACTTTAATGGGGTTTTTTTATTACAGTAATATACTGACATAAATAGAGAACTATGAAATTCTTTTTACATGAGGATAAAATATTGTCAAATTGTCATTGAAAGTTTGTGGTATGATGCCTGCAATCAAATCTACCCATAAATAATGATCAATTAACACTGATCTACAAATAGATATAATATAGTTCATTTTTTAATGTGTTCTTCATAAATATGCCCTGCCAAATGTTGAAGTCCATCTTTGAGTAAAGGATTTTAAAGAAGTACATTCTTTATCTTGGAGACATTAAATAAAAGCCAATCCTGTTTTTCCTTTAATATTTTACTTTTAACATTGATTGCAGGGCAATAAATTCCAGTTGAAGATCTGAAGGAAATTCCTTGAAAATATAGTCAAAATTGATTTTGAAAGGTGCTTACATTTTCACCAAGATCAGAAAAATACTGTAAATTTTGTCATAGCTTCAGAAAAGTGAGAATGTCATGGGTAAATTTTAAAGGAAATGGAATATTTCATTTCTTGTTTGTATTTTTTGCAGCAGGCCAAGTGGTTTAAAGTTATTTATTACTCACTGGGAATGAAGAAAGGTTAATTTATGTCAAAAAGCTTTCACAACCGTGTATATATCACACATATGTTCAAAATCACCTTGCCATCTAAGACCGATCTTGTTAAGATGTGCCGTTAAGTCAGCCGATAATGTCAGGCTCTACAACCATCCATCATTTACAAGTAGCAGCTGAGCACAAGTTTTCTCATTCAGAAAAAAAAAAGTCAATCTTCACCTGAAGTTCAGAAAAGTTGTTTTCTAACTATTTCTGCTATTAAAACACCTTACAGTATTACAGTATGACAAATTGTTATATTCATCTTTTATTTCCTTCAAAAGTATTTAAAATTGGTGATGATTAAGTACATGCAACCAAATAAAATTCATAGTTGATACAGCCGGTTCCATCATATATGACAGATCTAAATATTTTCTGCAAAATACCTATTGATGAATAATATCATGAAACATTAGGGATTTTCATCATCATCATCATTATCATCGTTTAGCGTCCGTTTTCCATGCTAGCATGGGTTGGACGGTTCAACTGGGGTCTGTGAAGCCAGAAGGCTTCATCAGGCCTAGTCAGATCTGGCAGTGTTTCTACGGCTGGATGCCCTTCCTAACGCCAACCACTCCGTGAGTGTAGTGGGTGCTTTTTACGTGCCACCCGCACAGGTGCCAGACAGAGCTGGCAAACGGCCACAAACGGCTGGTGCTTTTACGTGCCACCGGCACGGGGGCCAGGTGAGGCTGGCAACGGATCTCGCCTGGCCCCCGTGCCGGTGGCACATTTTGTATATCCTATTTGTCACAGATTTTGTTGATTTGTCCCATAAGAACCTTTTTCTATGCTAAACATATTTTTCTACCTTCACTAGCAGATCATCCAAGCATGCCGCTCACTGAAATTGTTTCTTATAATATTTCAAAGTGAACATTAGTTCTTCAAAGGCAAAATAGCAGCATCAAATTATCAAACACTTCTTTCCATTTATCAAGAATCAGAGAAAACCTCTAGAACCCTTGTGCTTTATTGTTTTATTGTTACAGAATGTTCTTACTCGTCTTTGACTCTTCAGGAAGACTAAGATTCTTGAATAAATTTATTTTTCAGGTGTGGCTGTGTGGCAAAATGTTTGCTTCTCAACCACATGGTCCCAGGTTCATTCCCACTGTATGACATCTTGAGCAAGTGTCTTCAATTTGAGCCAGAGGTCAACCAAAGCCTTGTGAGTGGATTTGGTAGACAGAACCTGAAAGAATGATGGGGAATCACTCGGCTCGTCCATCAATGAAAAGCGCAGCTATCCACGTGAACTGATGCGAATTGCAGGACTCAGTGAACATTGACACCTCAAACAAAGGCGGCGAGCTGGCAGAAACGCTAGCATGCCAGGTGAAATGCTTAGTGGTATTGTTGTGATAAAATACCTTCATATTTCTCATAACGTAGCTCTCCTGTCATTCTGAGATAATTGCTTTCGTTTCCTAATATCTATAAGAGTACTCAGTTGATTACAATGATGAGGGTCCCAGCTGATACGATCAATGTGAAATTAACGTACAAGAGGCTGAGCACTCCATAGACACATGTACCCTTAACGTAGTTCTCAGGGAGATTCAGTGTGGCACAGAGTGTGACAAGACTGGCCATTTGAAATACAGGTACAACTCATTTTTGCCAGCTGAGTGGACTGGAGCAACATAAAATAAAGTGTCTTGCTCAAGGACACAACATGTTGCTGAGAATTGAACTCACAACCTTATGATCATGAGCCCTAACCACTAATGTCTATATAGTCTATATAGTTATTTTATTAATGTCTGTATACTTATTTTATCAGTCTCTTCTCATATAACTTAGCAGTTCAACAAAAGAGATTGAGAGAATAATACCAGGCTTTAAAAAAGTACTTGACTTGATTCATTTGACTAAAGACTTTATACCTTGATGGTCACAATGCTTTGAAATGATGCCACCCTGCTAGCTAGGAGGCAAACATTACCCCTGATTGGAAGGCTACTCCATCGCAGGGATCGCCCATTTATAGCTGAGTGGACTGGGGCAATGTGTAAGTGCCGCTTGGTCTAGAAATCAAACTTATAATCTACAGATCACAAGTACAACACCCTCACCACTAGGCTACACGCCTTTATACACAAACACACACACACATATATGTTTGAGTATGAATACATATACACATACACGTGTGTGTGTGTGTGTGT
>NC_043001.1:135131503-135149003 GCF_006345805.1 Octopus sinensis | reverse complement strand
CACTGTCACATGACAGCCTTGGCTACTAATGACAGCCTCTGATCAATATAATCTCAGTCAATTATGCTACAATAGGTCTGTCCTGATTGCAGTCACATTCACACTCGTGCAATTTTCTTCTCATATTATTTAAAGGTAGAACTATAATTGTTTACTCCCAATCTTTTAAATGTTATCAGGGTATAAAATATTTCACTGACATTCATGTTTAGCACCAGCAAATTGTTTTGGCTTCATTGCCTAACCTTAAATGCAGTGAAGCAGCTAATTTGTCCAGGTTAGGGCCCAGCGGGGAAAATACTACTGTGAAATTCTTTAGATTCAAACTACTTTGGTTTGGGCATTAAATGTGTTTCTGTGTGTGTATTGTGTATGCAAATATATATGTGTATGTGTTTGTCTATGTGTATTTGTTTTTAAGTCTGTCTATCTATAGGTGCATATATCTGTGTAATATGAGTCCCTTTGTATATACATTTATATATGTTCATATGTGTATGAATTTGTATATGTGTGGAGTGAAATATTTTAATGCGTGTGTGGATGTGTGCGTGTGCAGATGTGCATGAGAGAGAGTGTGTCTGTCTGCACTTATTTGTATATATGTGTGTATCTGTGTTTCTGTAGATGTGATGTATGTATATGTTTGTATGACCTATTTGAAGATATATTTAACCACACAACTTTTCTTCACAGAATATACTACACTACACTTCAAAATCTGTATAGAAGCACCACCCCAATTGCAATACCAATAACTACCTCATACTACTAGACAGTAAAGAAATCTGTAAAGAAGTGTACCTGCTAGGAATAGCAGCCAAATGTCCATCAAACCACACTGTTGTCTTATAAGATGGAAGGACACACTAGACCTTTGGTCCTCAGCCATTTTGTGTCTGTGGAACCCCCTTGATTCCTATTTTACTCAGATGGACCCCTATAGAAATTCGATGCTTAACTCTTAAGCATTTAAACCAGCCATATCTGGCCAAAATATTCTACCTGTTTTATGTTCAAACTGGCCAGATCTAACCTCTCACACCAACCCTACAGAGTCATTCCAAAAATATACAATCACATCATTAAAATATTGAAGTTATGAGATAAAGCATATTCTCTCTTTTTTTACATTTATACTCTTTTACTTGTTTCAGTCATTTGACTGTGGCCATGCTGGAGCACTGCCTTTAGTTGAGCAAATCGCCCCCAGGACTTATTCTTTGTAAGCCTAGTACTTATTCTATCAGTCTCTTTTTGCCGAACCACTAGTTTACGGGGACGTAAACACACCAGCATCGGTTGTCAAGCAATGTTGGGGGAGACAAACACAGACACACAAACATACACACATATATATATACATATATACGATGGGCTTCTATCAGTTTCCGTCTACCAAATCCACTCACAAGGCTTTGGTCAGCCCGAGGCTATAGTAGAAGACACTTGCCCATGGTGCCACGCAGTGGGACTGAACCCGGAACCATGCAGTTGGTAAGCAAGCTACTTACCACACAGCCACTCCTGCGCCTATGGTTAATTCAAAACAATGTGAATAAATAAGCAAAACATTTGAATGTCAAAGGGCTAAAAAAAAACATCATATTATATTTTTATAATTAAATATTGTTCAGAATTTGCCTAAAAGTTTGTTATAATATTTTGTGAATTGTAGAATTATAACCAATTTATTGTACATAAATTTTAATAACAAAATCTTATAAGAACCTCCCGTTGAGAACCACTGCATTAGACAGGTTATTGCCTGATAAAAAATATATAGAATAGTTATAAACAGAAAGCCTTTGATATGCGCCTTCTCAGTCTAGGTTTTTGTTTTTTTCTTTTTATAGTAGGAAGAGAAAGTTTTATGCAACCTTTGTAGCTTTGAAAGAATGGAAGTTCTCTTTGTGAAAGACCCAGCTCTTAATAAAAATTTTGGTTCTTTCTTGCCTGTAAGACATTATTGATTTTGTATCAATCAATTGCCTTCACTACCCCCACCCCACTGATTATACTAGCCTTTACTTACATTTCTTTTTGTCTTTTCAATATGAAGAATTAAAAATCAGTTTTGATCTTATTAATTACATTGTATGTTCAAAGTTTTAAATATAAATTCTTTTTATGGAGATTTTGTAATTAAGTATTAATTAGATAAAGTATTAATTAAATAGCTAAAAGTACTACAGAGTACCTTGAAGAATTTCAATTAGAGTTCTGAATTAAAGATATTAAAATCTAATTATGGAATAAAATAATGTGGCAAAAAATATGACAGGAAGTTTGCTCTCCCAACCACAAGGTTTTGGGTTCAGTACCATTATGTGGTACTGAATCCAGTGCCTTGAGCAAGTTTCTTCTACTCTACACGGGGCACCACCTTGAAGAATTTTAGTCAAACAAGTTGACTCCAGTACTTATTTTTTAGTCTTGGTACTTATTCTAACAATCCCTTTTGCTGAACCACTAAGTTACATGGACAGAACACAAACACAAAGACACACACATACACACACATATATATATATATATATATATATATATACTGAGATCTTTGGAAATATGCTGTGCTTGAGAAGACTCGGCAAACCAAGTGAGACCATAACCTTGTGGCCTATGCCAGGAGTGTAACCAGCCCACTTATGCTTACCTTTCCTTCATTGGACACTAAACTCTGCTTATCTATGCTCTTCGACAGAAAGATACACAGAAAAGAAACAAGGAGAGAAACAAGGAGAGAAAAAAACGCGTGTAGGAGCTAACGGTCTAACTTAGATATGTTTCAGCAAAAAATTGATCCAGGTCATGTCTAACTTTATAGCACCACCTGATAGAATCTCTTAAGTCATTTTAAGTCAAGTACGGAGTTGTAGTTGACTGAAATGTATCCAGATATAGGGGACTTATCTGGTATCCCTTGAAGAAATTTGTCCAGGATTCATTTGAAGGTGATGGAATCTTTTCCTTTGATTTGTTTTAGGATAATGTTAAATAGAGCAGGGCCTGTCGAGGAAAAGAAATTGTGTTGCAGTGAACTTATGTGTTGTGAGCCTGAATTATGTAGGAGGTGCATGATATGTGGTCCCAGCCTCGGATGAATTCTGAAACTAATGTTAAGGTTGTTTGGGCAAAGATGGTGGTATATTCCCCACATTGTATACTATACATTCTACACATTAACACTTATTGTAAATATATATAAATAATTACAGTGTAATATATAAATATTCATAGTGGTAATTTACTGTGGTAATAGAGCAATACTTAATATGGTAATATAAATATTTACTTTGGTAATATAGAAATACTTACTGTAGTAGTTATTATATTGATAATTACTGTTATAATTCGTTTTGGGATTTGGTTTGCAAGATTCTGTTATAATATATACCAATATTTTCTGTGGTAATATTATATAAAATCTTATGCAAGTAATATACATGTTCATGTGGTAATTCATACACATATTTTGTGTAGGGATTATGAACCGTCCCTCTACTGTGGAAATATATCAACATGTAATATATATATATATATATATATATATATATATATATAATATATATATATATAAGATGAGAAGGCGGCATAATGCACCCCTTATTCCTTCGAAATTAGGAATATGCAGTCTTCGAAACATATGTCGAGAATAAAGGAATTTTGTTAAATCATCATTCAACTCCATTCTTTCATTTATTTGTATTAAAAAAAAACACACAAATTTCCACACGAAAGCACGTGATCTCTGCCCTTGGCATGTAGCTTCAACCGTGTTTTTTTGACGTGAATTTGCTACCCGGGTATCGGTTAACCGAATTATCCATACTATGATAATTCATTCAACTACTTATATATATATATATCATGGTATCAACCAGACTATCACATTCTGCTATACACCACTGGTTACAGTGCACTTCACATTGTTTTAGCTTTTGAATGATGCCATTCTCTTGGTTAAAGGGCAGGCCACACATACACATGTGCGTGCGCATGCGTGTGTGTGTGTGTGCATGTGTGTATGTGTGTAAATATATATTCTAATAGTATACAAAACATCACTACAAGCATTTTGATAGCATGGTTTGTTCCAAATACGAGTCTGTAACATATTAGATGTCATTCTCACTGAACTGACCAACTGAATTAGCTGGAATACATTTTCCAGAGTAATCTGTTTAGCCAAAGGTACATGGAGATACTTCTAAGTTAATTTACCAAAATTTATTTGATCCCCTTGGCTTGCCTGCCAACCTGTCTCTCTGCATATATGTAAGTATAGAGTGGTATTATATAAACTATTTCCTTGGCAATACATCACTACTTAATATAGTAATATCATATACTTACAGTAGAAATAAGGTAGCGATATTTACAGGGTAAAATTTTAAATTGAATTTTGTCATATATAAGAGATCATACACCAATATGTATTCCAAGTTTTCTGCTGTAATATAATTCAAATATTTACCTAAGTGATATAGCAATATTTCTGTGGTTATAAATCAGTCATTGTCGTGTTAATACAGAAAAGCTTACTATTTTAATACATAATTAGTGTGGTATCATTCTGGCATGGGTTGGACAAATTGACTAGAGCTGGCATGCTAGAGAGCTACACCAGGTTCCAGTTTAATTTGGCTTGGTTTCTATGGATGGATGCTCCTCCTAACACCAATTACTTTACAGTGTGTGCTGGATGCTTTTAATGTCAACCAGCACTGGATCTTGCAGACCAATCCTGTTCACCAAGGGAAGCAGCCTTAACACTTCTGTTGTAGAGGATGGGTCTTCTTGATTACAGCAGGACAGCAGGTATTTCAGTCCTTTGAATACACACACACACACACATAGATATCAATACTATATAGGCATAGTTCCAGGTTCAGTCCCAGTGTGTGGCACTTGGAGTGTCTTCTACTATAGCCTTAGGCTGATCAAAGCCTTGTAAGTGGATTTGGCAGGCAGAAACTGTGTGTGTTTGCGTCTGTGTTTCTCCACTACTACTGCTTGATAGTCAGTGCTGGTGTGTTTACATCTCCGAACTTGGCAGTTCAGCAAAAAGAGAATAGATTAAGAATCAGGTTTTAAAAATAAGCCCTGGGATTAATTCGTTCAACTAAAAAATTCTCTAAGGTAGTGCCCCAGTATAGCCACAATCAAATCACTCAAAGAAGTAAAAAATAAATGATAAAAGGTATATATATATATATATATATATCATCATCATCATCATCATCATTTAGCGTCCGTTTTCCATGCTAGCATGGGTTGGACGGTTCAACTGGGGTCTGTGAAGCCGGAAGGCTTCATCAGGCCCAGCCAGATTTGGCAGTATTTCTACGGCTGGATGCCCTTCCTAACGCCAACCACTCCGTAAGTGTAGTGGGCGCTTTTTACGTGCCACCTGCACAGGTGCCAGACAGAGCTGGCAAACGGCCACGAATGGATGGTGTTTTTACGTGCCACTGGCACGGGGGCCAGGCGAGGCTGGCAACGGACACGAACGGATGGTGCTTTTACGTGCTATCAGCACGGGGTCCAGGCGAGGCTGGCAACGGACACGAGCGGATGGTGCTTTTACATGCCAACGGCACAGGGGCCAGGCGTGGCTGGCAACGGACAAACGATCGGATGGTTCGCTTAACCACAGCTTCAATTTCCACTGATGTTGATTTGGTTTGATTTTGACTGTTCTCACTGGTCTTGCCAGGTCTTCTCATGTATATATATATATATATATATATATATATATATATATATACATACTCATACACATACTCAGCTGCAATGGGTAACCCTGCAGTGGAGTGGTGTTCTATTAAGAGAGAATGTTGACCTGCCTACCAAACCAGTGGGGTGGCATCATTTGAAAGCTAAAGCAATGTGAAGCACATTGTGACCAGTGGTATGTAACAACACTCAATAGTGTGTTCAATACTGTGATATATAGATAGACAGAGAGATAGATATATATATATATATTTATACAAGGCCTCACAACTTTCTCCAGGACCTCTGTGTAGACAGCAGCATTGACTCTTAAGCACTGAGAAAAAGTGTGAGGAGGTATGATATCGCCCTTGTTGGTGACAGCTCCTAGAACTATGCCTTTACATTGCTGTAAAGGCATCGTACCCAGTGGTTTAAGGTGTTCAGTGCAAGATTATAAAATTGTAGACTGTTCAACAGGTTTCTTTCAGCTTCTGTCAACCAAATCCACTCACACGACTTTGGTCAGCCCAGGATGATAATAAAAGACACTTGCCCAAGATGGTGCACAATGTGACTGAACCCAGAGTCATGTAGTTGAGAAGCAAATATATATGCATACAATGATATATATATATATATATATATATATCATATTATCATATGGTAATATGATATATGTATCATATGAGATATATATATATATATATATATATGTATGATATTATATATATGTCATATGATATACATATAATATTATATATATATATATATATATATATACACACATATATCATATGATATATATTATATATCTTATAGATATATATATTACATATATGGTGGCACGTAAAAGCACCATCCGTTCGTGGCCGTTTGCCAGCTCCGTCTGGCTCCTGTGCGGGTGGCACGTAAAAAGCACCCACTACACTCGCGGAGTGGTTGGTGTTAGGAAGGGCATGGTGTTAGAAAGGGCATCCAGCCGTAGAAACACTGCCAGATCAGATTGGGCCTGTTGCAGCCTTCTGGCTTCACAGACCCCAGTTGAACCATCCAACCCATGCTAGCATGGAAAACGGATGCTAAATGATGATGATGATGTATACACACACATACACACATATATCATATGATGGATGTATAATATTATATAGATAATAGATACATGTAATTACTGTGTTAATATTTCTTATGCATACATAAGCCAAAACACTGCCATCATGAGCCATGATATTCCTAATATTTGAGAGAAACTGTTTTTGATCTGCTCACACAGTTCAAAAAAGCATATATCATTCCAATGTTTCTGATTTTACTCCTTCAAAATAACCATTATTGTGACCATTTCTTGAGCTGATGCCAATAAATGAGATACTTACTTTCCAATAGTTATTCCATTTCATGTGCTTCTTCACTAAAACACATTTCCTTGAAGTCTTGCAGTATAATTATCTTGAAAGGTTTCCATAGAGTTAATCATTATTTGCGGAATGCCTGAAGCAGTAATGCACCACACTAGATGCTTCTCGAAACTCAACTTCATATTTCCATAAACTGAGTTCAAATCATATTGAGGTAAAATTTGAAATATCAAAACTTGGTATTTTCCTATTTTCTCCTGTTCTTTGACTGCCACATCTATAATGGTACACTCTTTTTTCCCCTTGGCAGGAACCATAATATCTGGTAACCTGGCATGAATTTTTTAATCAGTCTGTCTGTACATTAAAATCCCTTAAAATTACATATTGGTCATTCTCTATTATACTTTCTGGTTGATGTTCATACCATTTTCTTCCACCTTTAAATACTCTTTGCTGTAATATGTCCCAGTGTAGTGCCTTGGCCACACAGTCATGTCTACACCTATAATCTTTCCAGCTGGAATTTATTATGTGTATGATGGATTATTATTGTTGTCGTTGCTATCATTATTATTATTATTATTATTATTATTATTATTATTATTACCATTATTATTATTATTGCCTTTGCACAGCTTCTAATGCAGGAGATGTACTACAGTGTCAGCTGTTAACTACCAGTGATCTAAGGTAACACCTCATATTTTTTAAGCACCATCTGTAGTATTTGAGTGGTTCCAAGCAGCGCTGTTTTCTGCAAGTGCTCCACCCTTATTGCAGCCCTTATTTGTTCCATGTACTTCTCAAGATTTTTGCTCACTGTTCTCAGGGCTCTGACAATTATTGGTACTACTGCTACCTTTTTCATCGACCACAACTGCTTAACTTCCCAAGCTAACCTGTCATATCTCTCAACTTTTCTTTCTTCCTTATCACATACCTTGTTGCCAGCTGGGTATGCTATATCTATGATCCAGCATAGTTTGTTTTCTTTCTCAATTAAGACTATGTCCAGCTTCCTATCTTCTATCTCATGGTCACACTGTATCATAAAATCCCATAGGATCTTTGCATTTCTATTTTCGACAATGCTTTCAGGTTTGTGGTCATACCAATTTTTGGCTCTGTCAAGTCCATACTTGTTGCAGAGTATGCAATGGACAAGCCTGGCTATACTGTCAGGTGTCTCTTATATTCCTTCTGGCCCAGTGGCATACATTGGCTGGTAATATGCCATACAGTTTCACCGTTTTGTCCACAGATTCTGCACTTATCACTTTCTGCTGTGTTGGCTATTCTGTATTTTATGTAGCTTGTTCCTAGTGCTTGCTCTTGGGCAGCACAGATTAGAACCTCCGTTTCCAGTTTTAAATCACTTTTAGTCATCCACAGCCATCATTTTGGTAATCCCAAATTCCATACCGATGTCCTTACCACACTTCTGGACTGTTTTGGTTCAGGAATCTATCTGTTTTTCAGATCTCCCAAACAATTTCAGGTCATTCATAAACAGAAGATGGTTCAATGATGGGCCTTTCTTTCCACAGCGGTAACCCATCTTAACTTTCCTAAGTGTCATTGCTATGGGCATTAGTGCAATTACAAAAGTAACAGAGAAAACAACTCACCTTGGAAGATTCCCCTTTTAATATTAACTTCTACAACGAATATATTACTTGAGTATAATTTGGTTTTCCACTCCATTATTATTATTATTATTATAATTATTACTATTATAACAAGGTAGCAAGCTGGCAGAATCGTTAGCACACTGGACAAAATGCTTAGCAGTATTTCGCTATCACTATATTCTCAGTTCAAATTCCGCTGAGGTCAACTTTGCCTTTCATCCTTTCGGCATCAATAAATTAAGTACCAGTCAAGTACTGGGGTCGATGTGATTGACTTACCTCATCCCCACAAATTTCAGGCCTTGTGCCTTTAGTAGAAAGGATTATTATTATCATTGTTATTATTATTATTATTAAGGCGAACTGGCAGAATCATTAGCATGCCAGGCAAAATGTTTAGCGGTATTTCACCCATCTTTATGTTGTGAGATCAAATTCCACCGAGGTCGACTTTGCCTTTCATCCTTTAGGGGTCGATAAATTAAGTACCAGTCATGTACTGGAGTTGATGTGATCAACTTATCCCCGCACACACTCAAAATCCAGGCTTTGTGCCCATAGTAGAAAGAATTATTATTATTATTATGATTATTATGTCACACAGTATACAATATTGTGAGGTTGTTGATCAAAGATATTGTCTACCGGGGATTTGTACTGTTTGTCAAGTCACAACAAGGACCTCAGACAGACAGTATGTTAAGCAATATGCATGCAGTTCCAAGTAGTGCCAACTTTTGCAATACACCTGGATTGTAGGGTATTTCTAAAGTTTTCAGATGTTTTTTTCAAATTGGGTAGTATTGGACCCAATGCTCCAATGACAATAGGGATAACCTTTATGTTTGACTCTTGTAGCTGCTTCATCTTAGCGATCTCAGTTCTCAGGTTTTCATATTTATCAACCTTTTCTCTTCCTTTCATGATGATATGCTGATCTCCTGGCAATACATTATTATTATTATTATTATTATTATTAAGGTGGCAAGCAGGCAGAATCATTAGAACAATGGGCAAAATGCTCAGCAGTATTTTGTATGTCAATGCATACTGAGTTCAAATTCCACTGGGGCTGATTTTTCCTTTCTTCCTTTTGGGGTTGATAAATTAAGTACCAGTCAAGCACTTGGGTCGATGTAATCAACTTAACAACCCCCACCCCCTGAAATTGCTAGCCTTGTGCCAAAATTTGAAATCATCATCATCATCATCATTATTAGCATGGTAGATTGGCAAATTTGTTAGAGCATCAAAAGAAATGTCTTGGGATATTTGTTCTGGCTCTTTACATTCTGAGTTCAAATACTACCAAAGTCAGCTTTATCTTTCCTCCTGTTAGGAGTCAATAAAACAAAACACCAATGAAGTACTAGGGTTGATTTAATCAATTAACCCTACTCTCCAAATTAGTAGCCTTGTTTCTATGCAAGTCTTCTTCTTCTTCTTCTTTCCTCCTCTTACTCCTCCTCCTCTCCTTTCCACCACCATCATCATCATCATGAAAACAGAATCAAGACTTCTAAAAGAGTGAAGTGTTCTATTTTTCCTATTAAAAATCTCAGTAAAATCAACTTTATCTTTTTATTCTCCCAAGGCAAATGAAGCAATTATCAATTAATTACTAGTAAAAAGGTTAATAAAATTAATTATAGACAAGATTCAAGTTTCTAGTTGAAACTTTGAAACAATTTCAGAAATTAAAATTATTATTATTATTATTATTTATTTAAGATTAATTTAAGATTCAATAGTTGTGGTTTGAAACTGAACAAGGTTTATCTACATGAGGGTGGTTACCATTTAAATATTGGGGTACGTCAGCATAGTAAATTCATTACACTAGGGAGAGGGGAGAGAGACACAGACAGAGAGAGAGAAAGAGAGACAGATACAAACAGATAGAGACACAGAGAAAGACACACTCTCATAGTGAGAAAGAGACAGACAGACAGACACACACACACACACAGAAAGAAAAACACAGACAGACAGACTGACATAGACAGCCAGAGAGACTGATATAGACAGAGACAGACATAGAGAAATATTGAATGCTTTTAATACAAGGATAAAACAGATGCCATGTTAATCAGAAAGGGTTATTTATAACTAACTTAAAAGCCACCTGATAGGGCAGCTTTTAAGCAAGCTCCTGTATAGGGCTCTTTATTAGCCCTTGAGCGCAACAATGACACTTCATGCATTGAGTACATATTAAATTTTATTATACTTGAACAATATTTGTCAAGCAATGAACAATTTTCATCAAAACAATTATATAATTTGTCGACTTGGAACTTATTGCAAAACTACATGATAAACAACAGCACCACCACCATCGCCACCACATCTGCCGTACGCACATCCTTCAGACTTCTGATGCCCCCACCATCAATACCTTTGACTCCGCTACCTTCCCTTCCACCACCATCACCATTGTCTTTCACATCGCTTACTCTTACTGTCATTACTGACCACCTTGGCTACCACCACCATCATCACCACCACCTCCTCTTCTATCGCAACCACAGCTCATACTATTACTATGACCTCATTACCATCACAAAAAGGCTAAATGTGTGTTTGTTCATTCAATATGTTAGTTCAGTATGTTGGTTCAGTGTTCAGACCCTCTTTCTCTCACATACCCACTCTTTCTCTCTCTCTCTTATTATTACCCCCACAGCCACCATCAACACTATTACTTTTAATAAAACATCATCAATTCTCCCTAAATTTCTTTGTCTCTCTTTCTCTCCCTCTCTCTCTCTCTCTCTCTCTCTCTCTCTCTCTCTCTCTCTCTCTCTCTCTCTCTCTCTGTCTTCACCACTGCCCTCACCATCTTTATTCCTATAATTACTCCCACCCCAACATGACCAATAGTACAAGTCAGTGAATAGTGAGAGAGCAGGTCAAAGTGTGATACACTGACACACAGAAATTAGTTTTTGCATTTATTATATTAGAAGTCCTACAGGACAGTAATTATCACTATATATGTTGATCAACTCATTACCATTAAGACAGACTAATGAGAAGATTTAAGTATTAAATTATACATATATAATTTACTGCTGATTTCAATATTTAGCAATACAAGCCAGTAAGGGAACATGCTAGAAATAGCAACCAAATCTCACAGCCATTAAAAATATAAAAATAAAAGGAAGGAGACATTGGAAAATGTATTCTTTTGGTACATTTGTGAGAAAAAGATGGGATGGTCAAATTAAGTACCAGTTATGCACTGGTTTAATGTAATCGACTTAATCCCTTTGTCTGTCCTTATTTGTCCCCTCTATGTTTATCCCCTTGTGGGCAATAAAGAAATAAGAAATACCAGCCCCTCTAAGACCTGTGATTATAAATACATTACATCTCACCTAGAAGGCTGTTCATTTGCTATAATGGAACAGGAAATAGCAACTAAATACCTGATCAACAAAAGGGATAAGGATATCTCTAAACCCTCGACACTGTGATAGGAAATGTTGATTATGCCATAGCAGGATGCAAGGTGTCATTCATATCAGTAGCTGTCCAAAAATGTCCTCAAAATACGACCTCTCTCAGAAACATGACATTGTTGCAAAGATGGTCTACAGTGCTGTATTGCAAGAAGGATTGTCCCGATTGCCATACTAAAAGTACACCAGAACAGAAAGCATCCACATTTTTAAAAATAAAGAATACTATTGGAACATTCCAGTAAAAACAGTAACCTGGTGTAAATACAAAGGACCAGATAAAGCTGTATGGGGCAGAGAGGAAAAGTCATGCACCACTGTAGAGATCAGCTGCCCAGTGGATGAGAATGTCTGTTCAAACGTTGGGGAACATCTCTTTACTCTTTTACTTGTTTCAGTCATTTGACTGTGGCCATGCTGGAGCACAGCTTTTAATCGAACAACTCGACCCCGGGACTTATTCTTTTGTAAGCCCAGTACTTATTCTATCAGTCTCTTTTGCTGAACCGCTAAGTAACGGGGACATAAACACACCAGCATCGGTTGTCAAGCATTGCTAGGGGGACAAACACAGACACACAAACACACACACGCACACACACACACACATATATATATATATATATATATATACATATACATATATACGACGGGCTTCTTTCAGTTTCCGTCTACCAAATCCACTCACAAGGGTTTGGTCAGCCCGAGGATATAGTAGAAGACACTTGCCCAAGGTGCCACGCAGTGGGACTGAACCCGGAACCATGTGGTTGATAAACAAGCTACTTACCACACAGCTACTCCTGTGCCTCTATGGAAAACTGATGAGAAACTTACAGCTCTTGTACTCAGGTTACAGATTTTCATTTGTTCCTATCATCATAAATGCAACAGATCTGCATAGAAACCTTAAAAAATGCTCAGGCTCTCCAAAAAAGGGCAGACTAGGCTGATTTGCATTCTCCAGATGCAATTATTTAGGAAAACATGAAATTTGCATAGCATTTCAGGGATTCTCAATTTGAGGTTCCTGAGTAAACAAGCACACAATTACTTATACATATAGAATATATATTCACACACATACAAACTAATGAAACATACACACTCATGTTCTATTGTGACACACACACTCATGAATGCAGGTTTATTCACATGCAAACACATACACATTATACATCTGCACAGAACACACATATATATGTGCATGCATTAACTAATTCAGATAACTGCAAACTCCAAGAGCTGTCTTGACCTAAACAGAAGAGCATTGCACTTATTAAATCTTAAATAGACTTCCTGCACTTTTTGTCTGCTAGTTTCCTCAGAATAATCTCATACACTGTATTATAATTGTTAAAAGAAAACAGCTGTATTTCTTGTAGAAAAATTTAATTATTTTCAAAACATGAAAGGAAACTAATGTGGAATGCCACAAAAGAGGGAAATATTTTTCACATAAAACAATAAAGATTTATACTGCCATTTATTAAATTGCCATAACTTGACAGATATTTCAATTGTAGAAGAAATAGTGCATGTTTAAAATGGAAGATGGGAAATTCAAGAAAATTTATGTGACTATGAACAAGATGGTTTTTATTCCTGTTTACGTACACCAATTTTACTAGGGAGAGATGAGTTTTATTTCCTATATATGCACCATATTTACTTGGGGACAGATGAGTTATATTCCCTATACATATACTAATTTTACTAGGATACAAGTGACTTTTATTCCTTATATGTACACCAGTTTTACTAAGGGATAGATGAGGTTTTATACCTCATATGTGCACTAATTTTACTAAGGGATAGGTGAGGTTTTATTCCTCATATGTGCACTAATTTAACTTAAGCTGAGAACAGGAAATTACCAGTCAATTAAGAGCTGTCTTTGGTATGAAATAATGGGACAAAATTCACATACTATTGGTAGGGTTACAATGTATGTTGTAAACTAACCTCTTTAAGATCAGTAAGGAAAAACTTATGAGGTTATTTGACTCAATAGGAATAGTAATCAATTTTTTTCTAATCACATTCTACAATCATAAAACAGAAAGGAAATTTTGGACAAAATAGTTCCAGATATGCAAAAAGATGGGATGGTCACTGTTGGATTGCTTTTAGCAACAGGTCTGCTTGAACATGGCTGACCTTGAGCTAAAAGCAACTGCTTTCAGGTCTAACACAAAAAGCAAACCAAGACAGCCTTCATGAAGTTGAGCAACTTACTAGAAATAACAGTTGAATCTACCTCAAATCACACTGTATTGCCTTAAAAAAGTAGATTTTAGATAATGCAGTCCCATACACTCTTAAAAATTAAGGGATGGTCATGGCCAGAATACTTCAGGTCAAAGTTCTGCTCAATCAGGGTTGACCTGGGGTTAAAAAATAACAGCAACAACAACAAAAAAGGGTCCTTCATATAAAATATCTAATTCAATCTTCATTTTAAGGAACTAGTATTATTTCACAAACAATATTTAATGACAGAAATAATTTACCAAAAGTTAAGCTTTTGCCCATTCTTTAAGAATAAATAAATAAATAAATATAAAAATAAGGAAGGTCATCTTCTATGCCACCAAAAATCTGTTTGACTTTGACATTGTATCTATTCTGCATTGCAGCTTTTGATGACTGCAGAACAGAAATTCAATAATGCTGACTTAAATGTTATTTGCACCGTAATCACATTACTGCTGAGGAATGACTTTATAAGAATGCTGGCTTTCACTTGGCTTAGAAGCCTATAACAGTCTGCTACTGAAGTCAACTAATCAGTATTGGTTCTGGCTTAGAACATTTCTCAAAAGAAATAAAGTCAGAAAGCTCTTCGTGACATTTTCAGTTAATAGGAGGAAGATGAGAAACAAACAAAAAGAAAATGAGAATAATGGGGGGAGGGGAAAAATGCATAAAGAAATCAGTCTGAGCATATTGATTGATTGTAACTTGTAATATTGATCTTTGCACCTCCAAAAAAAATTTCTTTCTCCTTCAACCTGCCAATGTGAGTAACCAATATTGATTGTAAGAGGAAGCGAGCTCTTGGTTACTGGTATCTTGTAAACCAGTTTCAATTTTCTAATTGTAAACATTTAATTCCAATTACATTCTTAAAGCTTGTGTAAAAGCCATGAAAGTCACACAATCTTTTAACCACCTCACCCTCTCTTATCAATACACTTGAGTTTTTGTTTCTAATTAACAAAGCATTAATGAAGACTTGTAATAATTCTCTTTTAGAAATGCCAGCTTTGGAGGATATGAAGCTATAAATACTAGCCCCCAAAAGCCTGTCATGTCTACAGGAGATGAGTTGTGTCCCAAATGCATTTCACGTCTCAGAAAGGCAGCCTCCAAATTTTTCTTCCCAAAAGGGCTTTTCAACTCAATATTTACATACTATCACTTATAGCTTTATGTGCTTTGAGATTCAATGTTAAAAAAACAAAATCATTATTTCACATTCTCTTGAAAGTTTATAAATTCTTATGTCAACAAAGATTTTAATTGTTGTTGGGATTTTTTCTGTTACTTCGTGGACTTCTAAAGCCTAAAGTTAGAATTCCTACTACATTAATAGTACAGCTGTCCATGATATAGGCATGAACATCACACATACTCATGGTTGTGTGAATTACAAAACTCAGTTTGTTACCACAGGCCACATAATCACAAGTTACACCTTACTGTGCGGCACCTTGAGGAGGTGTCTTCGACTGCAGCCTTGGATTAACCAAAGCATTATGAGAGAATTTGCAAGAAACTACATGGAGGCCTGTCATGTGCGTATGTGTATTTGTGTGTGTATGTGTGTGTGCATATGTGTATGTATGTATGTACGAATGTAGGTATATATGTGGTCTGATCAATAAGTATCCAGACTATAAAAATAAAACTACAGTACATTTAATCTCCTTCAAAATAATCCCCTTCAGGAGCCACACACTTAATCCATTACTGTTTCCATTGATGGAAGCTTTCCTGGAAATAGTTTTCTGGGATAATCAGCAGTTGCCTTGTCGTATTCACCTTGATTTCCTCGATGTCCAGAAATCTGCTTCCTTTCAAGTGGAATTTGATTTTTGGAAAGAGGGAAAAAATCTCAAGAGGTGAGATCTGGAGAATACGGAGGATGTTGAACCTGGAGAATGTTGTGCCCAGCCAAAAATTACTGCACAAGTTGTGCTCAATGGGCATGTGCATTGTCAGCTGAAAGCAGATTTGGCACAAACTTGGCAGACACATGTCTCATACCCAAACCTTCAGCAATAATGGACTGAACTAAACTGTAACTAATCTGCACATCCTCTGATGGTAATTCAACGATTTCCCCTCACAGCTGCATGCACATTTGTGATGTTTTCCTCAGTTCTGCTGGTTGCGAGTCTCCCAGAACGTACGTAATTATCAACACTTTTTCAGCTCATACACTCTTCTCCATACACTTTCTGCAACTTTGCATAGGCCTCCAAGCAGGTATCACCAAGTTTTGGCAAAATTTGACGTAGATTCTCTGCTCAACTTTATCATGGTCAATACATATGTTCCTTCCAAGCATTGATGCAAACAATGGAAGTGAGCTAGAATGGTAAAACATAGTGTGCATGCACAGCAGTTCTACTGGTTGCGGGTATTTTCTTTGCTGCAGCACACCTGTTTCTGTCTCCATTCCAGCCTTTCTTTCTCCAGCCAGGTAACCTTGTACTTCCTCTACAGTAAGACACCTGTATCTGTCTCACTATAACATTTTCATTATCACCTCCTCCAATCCTTCCTCCCCTCTTAAAAGTCTTTTTTTATCTGACAAGTACTTGATGACCCTGTCAGTGCAGGTGCTACTTAAAAGCACCCAGTCCACACTGCAAAGTGGTTGGGGTTCTGAAGAGCATCCAGCTGTAAAATCCTTGCTGGTGCTTGTGCCATGTAAAAAGCACTACTCACCTCGCTTGTGCTTGTGCCGCATAAAAAGCATTAAGTCCACTCTACTGAGTAGTTGATGTTTGGAAGGGCATCCAGCTGTAAAAATCCTACCAATACAGTCACAGAAGTGTGGTGGAGGCTTCAGCCTGGCCGGCTTTTGTGGTACTGTACCACCCATGCTAGCATGGAACACAGATATTAAATAATGATAAATATATGTGTGTATGTATATATAAATATATATATATATATATATGTATAGGGAAAGAATTCACGAAAAAAACAAAAGACAAAGACAGGTGGTGTAGAAAACAAACTGATGTATTAGTATAACGCTCAGGAACTGAAAAAGTCTTTTACGTTTCGAGCCTACACTCTTCCA
>NC_043001.1:135111503-135129003 GCF_006345805.1 Octopus sinensis | reverse complement strand
TTCTCAAGGTGCCGCCAAAAAAACCACATGGCTGCAAAGCGAGTTTCTTAAGCTCACAGCCATGTCTGCACCTATATATACACGTTTACACACACACACATACATTCATTAATGTTTATGATTGCTAAATGAAAAATACATGTAGTAAGGTTTAATTCATTGTATAGTATTAGTGGCTCACTCCCTAGATACCCGAAGATTCGGTCAGGTTTTGTTTTGAGCGAATGCTGGGAAAACGCGATAGAGGATAGAAGAGAGGGGCTATTATTCTGTTGGTTCCTGATTCTCGTGGTTAGGCATAGGTCATATACTAACAAGGGGGCATCAGAAACCAATGATATGCTTAGTATTATATCTGCAATTTCGCTTTATAACAATAACCTTAAACATTACACGAACTTAGGAGTGAAGTATCAACTGCATACAAATTTAAAATGTGTGTGCGTAAGTAATCAGACACTCATTACGAATGTTGTCAGCCCTTGTGGCCAATAAAAAGAAATAAATTATTTTTATTATTTTATATTATACGATGTATGTATGTACATACGTACGTATGTCAAAATAATTTATATAAAATAAAGCGATGTAATAATTTAATTCAGTATACAACATATGTGAAAGAAAGAAAAAAATGGATGAACTAACATAAGTATTGATTGAAAAGTCTGCACCAAATTATTCTATATTAAAGAAAATGAGACAAACTAATTTTTTTTGTGTCTGTAATTGTGAATATTGCTAAAACACAATAATAACGGTGGTTGTAATAATAAAAAAAATATATATATTAAAAAAAGAAACGAAACGTTTCTATTCAGAACTCAAAATACCAACTTATCTGTGAGGATAAAACGGAAGAGATCACTCACAACTAATTTCAGAAATTAATTTGATTTGAACAAGCAATTGGAAACAGATAGAAGATGGTCAGACGTTTCAATCAACAGAAGTTTCTTTTCAGATTTCGAGTTCTTTTTCTCTAATTTTTTGTTTCTTTTTATAGTATTTTCTTCTTTCGTTTCCGTGTTCATGTTTCATTGCTTGTATTTTATTGGGGTTGTTCATAATTGTAAGAACATTTCTTTTACAAAGATGAAATAAAGAAAAAACATAAATATGCCTGTACCACAAAACAAACAATATTTATAGAAAGATAACAGCTATTAGGCATTCTCTGGTAAATCTTTTGAAATAATCACTTTCAGCATACAACGGGTTACATTTTTTTAAAAATTGTTTGGATTGAAATACAATAAACCATAGAGATCCAACAAAGTTCTCGTGTGAAAGAGAGGGATGGTCTGAAATCAATATCGGGGCTAACAAATCAGTTAAACTCGTGCTAAAGCCGTACTTTTATTAACTCTTGCCATACAACGAAACCCTTTACGCTGTCAGAAATAAATTAATTATTAGTGTCTATTTATTTGAAACCCAATAGACTGTAAACAAACGATGTGATACCAACCGTTTGCCTCTTTTGCAAAATATGTTGCAATGAACTATTGATTATTCTTTTGGTCCTTTTCCCATCCCTTTCAACTCTGTCCAACGTGGGTATTGTTCATGAATGATTGTAATAAAACGAAAGTATATCTCTCTCCCTCATTCATAAGTGCTATCTTTTACTTGCTTCAATCATTAAACTGCGGCCATGCTGGGACACCATCTTGAACGGTTCTTGTGGAACAAATTGACTCTTGTATTTTAAAATCTGGCACTTATTCTATCGGTCTATGATTGACTTGTGCACATGTATATACATACTTACACCATTTAGCCAGCTAACGACAATTGAATATAGCAAGCCCAGTATCCGGCCTTTCTTGGCATCCTACACGTTAAAAAATTTAATTTCTAATGAGCCCTGCAACTCTGTGGGGAGGGGGGAGCCGTCTTAGGGTCCATAAGTTAGGAAAAATGTATTACGGCTGATTGGTAAGATCAGCCATAATGGATATATAATACTACACTTCGATTTATATATATATATATATATATATATATATATATATATATATTAGACAAAATGAGATAACAAAGCCAAGGCTGTGAGAAGTTTTCAGGACATTTATAAGGAAAAAGAAATAGATATAGTCTTACAGCTGTTTCTGAGATATTATGGATATCTCATTATCAGAGACGATGTGAGATGGTTAAATAGAGGTATTTAACCATCCGAAACCCCGTTTTCTAGAAACTCCTCCGTCCCCTTCCAAAAATTCTGCCTACAAATTTCTTTGTAATCGTAATCTACGCCGTTTGAAAGGCTTTTGTATAAAATTTCATTAAAAAATACCTATTTTCCAGAAAGTTATGAGGGGGAAAATGTCGGGTCCTGTGAATTTTCCGAAACTCATCTCCCCATCTCATCAAAAAAGGCTTTTCCAACAAATCTTTACATATACGCAATCTACAGGATATAAGCGATTATTTAGTGAAAGTTTTGTTAAAAAGTATCCATCTTCCTGGAAGTTATGAAGCAACAAAGTTGGTGGGGTATTGAACTGTAGTTATGCCTTTCTTCAATAAAAGTTAGCGTTAACTTCCGTTAATATGAAAATTAATTCCGCAATACAGAATTTCGCGTTACGACAAGATTTTCATGAACGCATTACTTTATATATATATATATATATATTATATATATATATATATATGGAGAGAAGATTTTTTTCTCAAAGAGATAAGATTAAGAACCTTTTAAGAAAGTCGAAAGACACTAACCTTTTCGTGCTTGAAAACGTTAAGAACTGGCAGCGCTTGCACATCTATAAAAGCAAAGCCCACGCAAATTTTGTGAAATCTTTTCCCAAAGGTTGGTGTCTTTCGACTTTCTGAAAAGGTTCTTTTCTCAAAGAATTAACGATTAACGAAGTTAACTTTTCGATTAACGGTGCCCACATCTGTATATATATATATATATGTATGTATAATCTTTTTCTGAAGTGTGTTGCTTTGTGTTGACCGACTTGCACTTAAAATTCCCACTTTTTTAATCAAAATTTGTTAGTTATGGTGACAACATAACCCATCTATTTATTTATCGATCTATTTGTCACACACTTTCTCATTCTCTCTCTCACTGAATTTCCCTCTCAACAATAACTTTTTCTCCAGTTTTAAAAATATATTGTAATGTATATTTTGATTCATCCCCTTCTTTTCTTCTCTGCAATAGATGTTGTGACGGACAGACAGACGGAAATCCACTTTTCTTTTATAATATAAGATGCATATATCTAAAAGCAAACCGTTCCTTAGATTCTTAGCCAGGAATCGAAACTTTGGATCTTTTCGGTTTGAACGGCAGTTTTTTCTAGCGGTGTCATATGAAATTGTCACCCATAATTATGACCCTAGTATCGATCTATTGCATTTCAATCTGTTTTATGGTTAGGGTTAGGGGTGGGGATCTTTTTTTTCTTCAGAAATGTAAATAAACTCAATCTGTTTCTTAAACGAGGGACATATTTATACGGTACAGAATGTTGTTTACCTCAATGGACGTCAGTGATTGGTTGAAATTGCAGAAATTGAAGAAAAAAACAACAAATATCTTACAAACTATAGAAATTTTCTCAATAAAGTCAAGAGAAAAAGATGTTTTATAAACACATTCTACCAGTATACGAAGTTTAAAAGTGTTTAGTTACGTGGAAGTTATGTTAAAAAAACTGCCGTTCAAACCGAAAAGGTCCGAAACTTTAATCTATATTTTTTGTGTAAACTCTTGTCCATTGTTCTCAGCATTCGCACTAAGAAACTATTACCTTATGGTCATTTCATGTTAAACTTAGTTCAGGCTAGACAATATGCGAAAAATCCTTTGTTTTTCCCGATCTAATTTAGTTAGGGAATTATTATAAACACAGAATACAAATCCTGTTTTTGTTACCCGGCGCTTGCCTGAAGGTATATATCTTAGCATCCGAGATTTGCTGGAAAATCACCTCTTTCTCACACAATCTCTCTCCCTTTCTTATTCCCCCCCTCTCTCTCTCTCTCTCTTTCTTATCCCAAAGAGAAAGTTTCTTTCGAGGAGCTGATGTTGTCAGAAAAAGAGCCAACTAAAAAGGCAGACGAGACGACGGAAATTTCATCTACACTGCTTAAATTGCCTACAAAAGTTATTGTTAAAGGATTGGCACTTACAAAAGATCTGCAAGTTTTGCTGATAATAATCCGAATCCTGACTGTAACATAAAAATTACAAGAGTTTACAATGAGCTCAGTTCTTATACTGAGTTGTACAAAGGGATGGTATGTCATAAACAATAAACAACTTTGGATAACTTCTCTTCTCGAGTTGATATTCGTGACAATGAACAATAAGATAGTAAATATTGTCCCTCAAACCTTCACACAGTAGTCAACATCAATTTTAGCATGAGTGTAATATCACGATATTACAATGATTCTTATTAATTCCCTAACTTATTCCTCTTCAAATGTTTTTCTTATATTTTTTATGCGCCTATATCGTACTGTGTATATTTAGAAACAATTATTTTCATATATAAAGGTGGTCGCATTGCTTGTTCTCTGTTGTGTTTTTTTTAAGCTTCTTTTTATTGCTCTTTTTAAAGTGTCTGTAGGAACACAATCACACTTAATATGAAAATTAATTCCGCAATACAGAATTTCGTGTTACGACAAGATTTTCATGAACGCATTACTTTATATATATATTATATGGAGAGAAGATTTTTTTCTCAAAGAGATAAGATTGAGAACCTTTTTAGAAAGTCGAAAGACACTAACCTTTTCGTGCTTGAAAACGTTAAGAACTGGAAGCGCTTGCACATCTATAAAAGCAAAGCCCACACAAATTTTGTGAAATCTTTTCCCAAAGGTTGGTGTCTTTCGACTTTCTGAAAAGGTTCTTTTCTCAATCTTAACTCTTTGAGAAAAAATTTTCTCTCCAAATATCATAACTGTACCAATATATTTCCAAAGCTCTCCCTCTCTCTCTCGCTCTCTCTCTCTCTCTCTCGCTCCTCTCTCTCTCTCTCTCTCTTCTCTCTCTCTCTATATATATATATATATATATATATATATATATATTATATATATATATATATATATATATATATATATATTTCCCAGTATATACGAATGGGGGCTAAAAAGTTCCTGGCTTTAAGGATGTCACGAAAGGCCTGGATGGAGACCCAACCTTCCGAGTCCTTTTACAGGGCTTAGAAAAACTGAAAGACCGCTTCAGTAAGTGTGTGAATCTGAGTGGGGAATATGTTTAATAAAATCATAATTCTCTTGTCTTTTCTTTTACCCAAAGTTAGGAACTATTCAGCACCCACTCATATGTGTGAGCGTGTGTGTGTATGTGTGTGTGTAAGATCCAAGGACGAGGTGTAGGAAGAACGTTAGCTTCAAGTAAAGTAGAAAATATAAAAAGCAACTTTCAGGAACAACAATGGTTTATTGAGGCGGAAGCTTGTGGATTTTTTATCTGTATCGAAGTATAGTAAGCTGAAAAAAAGTTGTTTTATATTTCACGGTAGGCAGCTAAGGTTGCCAGGTATGCGAATAAAATATAAGAGTTAAGGAATGGAACTCCATTCCTTAACTCTTGTGTGTGCGTGTGTGTGTGTACTATAATGGAGAAAGCTGCTTATTAATTAGGTATGTAACAATTACTAAAAGAAAGCAATTATTAAAGGGTTGACTGTCTGGAAATATTTTTATAAATTCATGTTCTAAGAAATTTCCCATAATTTCGATTTCTCATGTTTATTGAATTTTTTTTAATTCCAATTTCTCGCAAATTTAAATATTCATTGCATTCATTGCGACCAGTTTTTCACGAATTTAGATATTCATTGCATTCACTGCGGAGTATTCCATTTTCATTTGAAAAATCTCTCACTTTCTCTTTTAAGTTTTAATTCGCTATTTGGAAAACCGGCAGTTTATTCTATTAATGTACACTTAATGTAAGGATCTATTCAGTTTAGTGCACAGATATTTTAATTAATTTTGTTTTTTTAGTTAAATAGTTTGAAATTTCGTATACTGGTGGAATGTCTCACGCAGAACACAGTTTACTTTGAACATTTTTGACAAAATTTGGCATTTTAGAAGTTATTTCGTGATAAAGTTGTCGTATTTGGGTAATTTCAACCAATCAACGACGTATACTCAGTTGAAAAGAAACTACTGCTGTTTGCGATAGTAATGGAAGAGGAACAACAGCAGTATACGAAGTCTCAAATCGCTTAGTTAAAAAAAATATCAAAAAATCTGTGAGTCAAATTGAACAGATCCACTTTCTGTACCAGTAAGCCAATATATGTACAAATAAGTTACACGAACGACTTCAAAAGTAACACACACACGCACACACACACACACACACCACACACACACACACTAAAACATACTCACACACACATAGATACACATACACACAAATGAAATGCAATTAATGTGTGTGTGCACTTCACTGACGAAACTTCGTGCTGCATCACTTTTGTGAAGTTTTATCAGTGAACAAACAGGTCGCGGTTTCAAAGCGATGAAAGTATTTTGACACAAATGAAATTTTAATGTTGAAGTGAAACTAACGGTTTTTGTGTCTTCTTGAATGGCTTACAAATATCTTCCACGCTGCAATTGTTTTTGCTTCAGCACACGATCTCAGATCAAGTCACTTGCTATGCAAGTACATCTCCGTAATTTTTTTAATCACTGTGGATAAATACCAGCAATGACATTCTCATGCTCTCCAATATTTTAATTTCTAAGCAGAAACAATCGTGTGCAGGGAGTGGGGTTGCAAAAAATTACTAATTTCCTAAATTTCCCTTTTTATAGCATATAAATGTATTTATGGGAGGAAAATATGGAAAAATTTCAAGACATGCGAGAGTGATAAAGAAATGAGGAGGGTTGTCTTTGGATGTGCTAGAAACAACACCCAAATTGCCCTTAAATCACTCTTTTTCCTCTGAACATATAAACAATTTCTTTTATTTTATTTACCGTAAAAGCTCTTTGGCCAAAATAGGTCCTGAATGGGATGAGGGAGGGGGATGTAATTATAAAGAATTTTCAAAACTTTTTCATACAAAGATGCAACCCCCCTCCCAACAACCCCATCATTTTGCCTTCAAAAGGCAGTGGTTTAAAAAAATGGGAAAATCCCCGAAAAGTTTTCCCCACAAATTTCTTTATAATCGTAATCTATGCCGTTTGAAAGAGGTTTGTATAAATTTTCATTAAAAGATACCCATCTTTCTGAAAGTTATGAAGGAAAAAAGTCAGATCATGTGAATTTTCCGAAACTCCTCTCTCTACCCCCTCGGAAAAATTATTTCCCATAAATCCCTATATACTCTGAAGCCACAACATCTAAGCGGTATTTGTAGAAAATCTTGGTAAAAAATATCCATTTTCTGGATGTCATGAGACAACAAAGTTTGGGGGCGTATACATCTGTAGTAATGCCCTTTTATTTATACAATTTTTTCATTTCATGTTTATTTCATTCATTGCTTGCAATGTTTGCCTTTCTCTTTCTCTCACACACACACACACACATATATATACACACTGCAAGCTTACAGACGAGTTGCTGAATTGAAATTTCTATGTTGCTTTGAGGGGAAAGTTAAACTTGACAAACTCCTTCTCTCTCTGTTGTTGGACTACCGTGATGTTTGTCTAAAAAAAGAGAGATTATGACTGCGATAAAATAATGAAAATCGACAAACAAGTAGATGATAGCGTTATTTTTAAATGTGCGCAAGAGAAATATATTTGGTGATTTGAAGAAATTCTAAAGATTTTGAAAGAAACCAACGAAATAGGCACCGTGTTCGCTCTAATTGTCGAAGGTTTGGTTATCAATGTTCTCGTCACAGAAATAATTGAAGTTATCTTAGATATTGGGATCTTTTCGGTTTGAACGGCAGTTTTTTCTAGCGGTGTCATATGAAATTGTCACCCATAATTATGACCCTAGTATCGATCTATTGCATTTCAATCTGTTTTAGGGTTAGGGTTAGGGGTGGGGGGAAGTGTATCTTTTTTTCTTCACAAATGTAAATAAACCCAATCTGTTTCTTAAACGAGGGACATATTCATACGGCACAGAATGTTTTTTTTTACCTCAATAGACGTCAGTGATTGGTTGAAATTGCAGAAACTGAAGAAAAAGAACAACAAATATCTTACAAACTATAGAATTTTCTCAATAAAGCCAAGAGAAAAAGATGTTTTATAAACACATTCTACCAGTACACGAAGTTTAAAATTTTTTAGTTACCTAGAAATTATGTTGAAAACTGCCGTTCAAACCGAAAAGATCCTAGATATTGTCTGTAAACACCTTAAATTAAAACCACGCGTCTTACAATCAGACTTCTTGTAGATTTTATTTCTAACGTTTACAGCAGAAGTATCTTTTCCCTGCTCAGAAGAAAATTTATATAAACAAAAAAGAATCGCCATGGGTTCACGGTATTCTATCTACAAATAAAGAATAAAGTAATGAGAAAATTTAACATCCAAATAAAAACAAATACAACATTGCTAGGTATAAACATCCAGATTAAAAGGAACAGATCCAACATCCGTGTGTGTGAATGTGTACACGAGAAACACAAATGCGTATACTTACATGGAAACAGCAATTCTCTACACACCACCAAAATGTCAGTTGTAAAATCCCTTCTTAAAAAAGGTATTTAGAGTCCTTTCGCAAACGAAGAACTAGATGAAGGAATCCACAGAATAAGCAAAGATTAATCAACAACGGATATTCCTACAGAGCAAGTCAGAACAACAGAGGTACAAATTCACGAGATATTAAACATTACACACCTTTAAAAATACACAAATCGCTCATAAACTAGCAATGGAGATGTATTTGTATATATGTATTTTAGATTGTTTTCGTCTGTCTTTATGTTCTTTATGATGGATGTTATTGTTCCATTCGCGTTTTCTATACGTATATATATGTGCATATGTGGGCACAGGACGTCACGAAACGTGTACAAGAAAAAACTACGAAGCACAAGTACATGAACTATTCTTTCGAACAACCAAAGACACAAATGGAAAACAAAAAACATAAAGAACGACCCTTCTTCAGTTGTTGGCTGTTTTTCTAGCCTCGTATTTCGAGCACACATACACACACACACACACACACACACACACACACACACACATATATATATATATAAAGGGAAAGTTTACGAAAATAAACAAAAGACGGAGGCAGGTGGAGTACAAACAAACAAATGTATTAGTACAGCGCTCAGGAATAGAAAAATTCTTTTACGTTTCGAGCCTATGCTCTTCTACAGAAAGATACACAGAAAAAAAACAAGGAGAGAAAAAAATGCGTGTAGTAGCTAACGATCTATCATTGCGTCCTACCAATATCCCACATGATTTAGGAATAAAGGTGCTCAAATACTGGGTAGATAGACATAGAGAAGCAATTCCCAACAGATTCACGGTGACATTCATATTAGACTCAGTCAGACTTATTCTGGAAAACAACACTTTCTTCTTCAATGGAAAGAACTACATACAGATTAAAGGCACGGTTATGTCCTTTCATATTTTATATTCAATATTTCATTTATTCAATAAGACAATCAATACTTCATTTCATTTTACTCTCTATATATATTATTTATACTATATATTCAATATTCTACATTAATATTATAAAGGATATAAATAAAACATAAAAAATAGACAGAGTTGGAATTTCTTTGAATAATATATATATATAATATATATATATATATATATATATATATATATATAATATATATATATATATATATATATATATATATATCACTGTCCAGAAGTGCCTACGACCTTCGTCGACCCTGCTAGACTGAAGGCATTGATGATGTTCTTAACATTCCACTTAAAGGACAGAAAGGTATTTCCAAAGAACCTATGCTCTGGGACAGAAGGAACTGAGCACGTCGTGGCTAGTTATAGTGTCGGAAGAAGAAGTAGGTACAATATGGATGAGATGATGAGAGTAGGAGGAAGGACAAGTGAGTGAGAGGAGACGGTACGTTACTAGCGAACTCAGTGGAGCAGAGGCCATTACAATAGCAGTATAAAAAGCAGTGAGAGGAACCTGCACGTCTGCAGATAAGAAACTGGAGCGTGTTGTATGTAACCTTATGACCACTCTGTCAAGTGATTTTTCTCTTGATCTGGTTTAGTATGTCTGTGTATGGGTGAGGCGTATCAATACGAATAATATATACAGTATATATAAATATATAAAGTGTGTGAGTGTGTAAAGATATCTTCATAAATGCGTATATATATATATATATATATATATATATAATATATATATATATATATATATATATATATAAAGATATATGTTTGTATATAAAAATATATATGAATATAGACATATATATATATATATATATATATATATATATATATATATGTATATAAAGATATATGTATATAAAGATATATGTATATAAAGATATATGTATATAGACATATATATATATATATATAATGTATATAAAGATATATGTTTGTATATAAAATATATATGTATATAGACATATATATATACACACACATACACATACACACACACGTACATACATACATGCTTATATGCGTGTGTGTATTTTGTTTGTGTGTGTAAAGATAAGAGTTGCCACACAGTTGTTTAATATAGATATTGCTACTTCACATAATATTTTCTTTGTAAAAGCATACGAGTGTTACCACAGCTACCAGCATCGCTACCAACCAACCGTCTTCATGACAACCAAGCACCATCGTTGTCATCATCACCACCACCACCACCACCACCAACACCACCACCAGTAACATTTAAGCAAAGCTGTCTCTTAGCTTATAGCATTTTGTTTAATAATGCGTATACAACAGTCTGGTGAAGCTGAAAGACAGTAAATATTGAAGATAAACACCAAGGAACGTTGAAACTTTCAGCGCCTTTCTATTAAACGGCTCAATAAAGATACTTCACGACTGTTCATTTGATGTGCAAGAAAATGTCTGTTGAAAGAAATACAATGAAACGAAGATAAGAAGCCGAAAACTTTAAAGACATTGGAAATAAGACATTAGAAACGATACATTTTAATGTAAATAGAGTCACAAATATGTCAAAATAATGGGTTGATAATTTTCCATCGGCTGGCATTATCCAAGTTTCGTCTGGGGATGTGTTTAAAATTTAAAAGTAATAAGTAAGGGAGGTAAATCTAATAAGAGCAGTTGAGCGGCATTTTTGGAAAATATTGACTATTAGAATGGGCGTGACTATTGACTTTAAAAGCCAAGTGGTGGTAATAAAGGACATGTTTCAGTCTTATTACACCTTGTCAGTGGTCTGCAAAGTATATTCTATTCAGTTGGCTACACTCAGAGTGGTCAATACATATGTATGTGTGCCTGTGCATGTCTGCTAGTGTTTGTGTGCGTGTGTTAGTGTGTGTGTGTGTGTGTGTGTGTGTGTTGTGTGTGTGTGTGTGTGTGTGTGTGTGTGTGTGTGTAAACAGAGGAGAGAGGACTATTGTGGTAGCGATAATGAATATCATTACGATGGATGAGGTGAAATACCGAAGAGCAGCATTCTTCATACTAAATACAGAATTCCCTCTAGAGATGTCTAAAATCAAATGGACTTTGCTTGTACAAGTGCGCGATGTTCAACAGGACGGATGTTGAAGTGATCGCAGAGCAACGCGAAATCAAGTGACTTGCTCAAGAACACAAAGTGCCGCCTGGTCCAGGAATCGAAACCGCAACCTCGCGATCTAGAGTGCCACACTGTTTACGAAAGTAGACAGGCAGACAGAGAGACAGATAGATATGCTTCCTGTATAAGCTTTTAATCAAGATAGGGAAGAGAGATAAGATAGAAATGTCAATTTGTTGTTATTTAAAAGTCATATTTTATCAATTAGTAAGAGTATTCTGCAAGAGTATTCTGAGGAATTTTGCTATAAGAATTATAGGAGTAAGATACTCGCTTACTTTCGCTTTCGCTTTATATATTGTAAAATATGCAATTCTGTTCGCGAATGAAGTGCTTAAGGTAATACACACACATACACACACACACAGATACATACAGGATACATACCAATCTCTCCCTAGACCCCCAGAACTGAACCTTAGGGAGAGAATGCAAATCCTTAATTTATATGCTACACATGATCACAATATCTGGGACTATAAAAATCTGCAGGATCTTAAGATTTAATGGACGACGGTTAAAAGGAGATACTTTCCTTCACAATCTTGCTACTAAATACCGGGTGTCTCAGAAGATTTACCTCTCATATTTTCGTAATTACTCATAATATATACAAGAGAGGGCAGTCAAACTTCCTAAATTACAAGCACTGTATTTTACCTATCTAATACACGAATCAGATTTGAAAATGACCACCTCTTGCTTTGATCATGGCTTGCAAACGAGTGCTGACTGAAATGCAATATCGCCGTACCACTTCGTCAAATTTACTCCACGCAATAAAAAGGGCTTCTTTCAAATTCTCCGCACTTGAGTACGAGATAGCTAAGACCTTACTGTCTAAGACAGTGCTTTTCAAACGTTTTGCTGGAGCGGAACCCCAAGGAAACATTCCACTGGCTCGAGGAACCCCTGTGCAATAATTTAATAGTCTTATGCGCACATATCTGCACATAAGAATTAAAAATTACTGCCGATTTTAGCAGTTTTGTAACTTCTTGCGGAACCCCTGGACTGTACTGGCGGAACCCTAAGGTTCCGCGGAACCCTGGTTGAAAACCACTGGTCTAAGATATACCAGGCAGAAAAGTCCATTGGGTCGATGTCTGGGCTTGTGGGAGGCCAAAAGTTTTTGTTTCAAAAACTGCAAAAATGTTCCCTGCACCATTTTTGCATAAAATTCTAGGTGCGGACTGGGGCACCGTCTTGAGTGAAGACATACCTGTTTCCAACTGTTTCATTTAACCAAGACATGTTTTCTTCCAAAGTTCTGACTTAAGCTATGCTATTCACATTAACACTCTCATAAATGAAGATCAAAGGAGACTTGGACCCATCAGATGCTACGGTAGCCGACACCATAACTCCAGATGGTTTCTAATGACGAAAATGGGTTCGGTTCCCTTCACACAAGTCCTGAGTATCAGCAACGTACAGCCTGTCGTTCTCTTCGTAACAACCTTCACAGTGAAGATCTCATTACTCCAAATGAAGACTTTGTGGCGCTGTCCATCTCCGCTAACATCTTTTTCCCCCTGTCGAACCGTACTTTCGTTGAAGCTGCTGAGTTTACTTGTCTGGGCTGCTTTTTATATGCCTTTAGCCTTAGATCCTCTTTAGCAAACCTGTGCATTGAAGATTTTGAAATATCAAATTCTCTTGTTATTTTTCGTATGCTTCAACGTGAACTCTCTTATAGTATCAATCATAGGTTCGGGGCGAATAGTTATTTTACGCCTTGGAATTGGCTTGCTTGATGTCATGCCAGATTAATTATAACATTTCCAGACATTACACAACATTTTACAACACACATTGAGTTGTTTTGCAATATAATTGTTAGATATTTTACTGATTTTAATGCAACCATTTGATCGTGTTTAACTTGAGACGCCATTTTTGTTGACAAAGTGATTAAAGACAAACAAAACTGTAAACACTTAAAGCTGAAACATACACGAATCGTTGTGCACAGTCAAAAACATAATTGCTTCATCCAATAATTTTCAAGAATGTTTTAATCATCAGAAAAATGGCCGGTCAAAATATGTTCTAAAATTAAAAAGAGAAAGAGAATGTTATAATGTGGATCCTCGTCTACTTGCATGTTGTGACGGTATTCCGCGTTTTATTATATTTTGCTCGTGGAGGCGCAATGGCCCAGCGGTTAGGGCAGCGGACTCGCGGTCATAGGATCGCGGTTTCGATTCCCAGACCGGGCGTTGTGAGTGTTTATTGAGCGAAAACACCTAAAGCTCCACGAGGCTCCGGCAGGGGATGGTGGTGATCCCTGCTGTACTCTTTCACCACAACTTTCTCTCACTCTTACTTCCTGTTTCTGTTGTACGTGTATTTCAAAGGGCCTGCCTTGTCACTCTCTGTGTCACGCTGAATATCCCCGAGAACTACGTTAAGGGTACACGTGTCTGTGGAGTGCTCAGCCACTTACACGTTAATTTCACGAGCAGGCTGTTCCGTTGATTCGGATCAACCGGAACCCTCGTCGTCGTAACCGACGGAGTGCTTCCACTATATTTTGCTCGTCTATCGTGCAACGCTGATAGCTCTGCAAGACAAGGACTTTGAAACGTCGACTTCATTTGATTTAAATAATTTCAGCTTACCGATTTGCTTCCATGTTTCTTCATTTATGATAGTAATGTCACTCCCCGTGTCTAAATGCATTCTGACACTAGTGATTTCGATTCTCACTTTTCGTCCTGACTTCTGCGTCCTGTTTAGCAGTAAGTCCCTGAGCAAAAATCAGGCATTTGAACGAGTCTAGAGTTTACTCAATTTAAATCTCTTGCACTCTCTGTTCACTCTACTCGCATATACAATGTCTTCGTAATCGCTTTTCTCAACGTTCAAACACTTCCAACGTGTGTTGAACAACGATGTTTTTTCACTGAACATCTTACATAAAATGTCGATTGTATCCGTGAAATTTATGTCAGAAACTTTTTTAGGCAATATAAAGTTACAGTATTTCTCGTGCTCTGTCGTTGCCAGTTTCCTCAAAATTAGATGCGTTTTCATTTCGTCCGTTCAGTTTTGGCATTCTTTTTCGAAAATTTGTTAAAATCTTCGGGAATATGCCTCGAAGGTGACTCCTTCTTCCGGGTCATATTTAAATTCATTTTTTGAATTTACTACATGATCTGGCAAAAACGTATTTTCCGGGTTTTTTTTTTTAACCAACTTCATTAGTTGTGGCATTTGCTGATGTAACACTTGTTGTTCTTTGAGTTGTAATTGTCGCTGTTTTCGTAAAATATATACAAAGATGTTTATTACGCCATTGTCAACTTTATAATTTCTCCACGTGAAAAAAATCTTTCAACGTCGTCTGTATATATTGTTTATGGAAGCACTCTGTCGGTTACGACGATGAGGGTTCCGGCTGATCCGAATCAACGGAACAGCCCGCTCGTGAAATTAACGTGTAAGTGGCTGAGCACTCCACAGACACGTGTACCCTTAACGTAGTTCTCGGGGATATTCAGCGTGACACAGAGAGTGACAAGGCCGGCCCCTTGAAATACAGGTACAACAGAAACAGGAAGTAAGAGTGAGAGAAAGTTGTGGTGAATGAGTACAGCAGGGATCACCACCATCCCCTGCCGGAGCCTCGTGGAGCTTTAGGTGTTTTCGCTCAATAAACACTCACAACGCCCGGTCTGGGAATCGAAACCGCGATCCTATGACCGCGAGTCCGCTGCCCTGACCTCTGGGCCATTGCACCTCCATATTGTTTATATCCTCGTACCCACTGTTATAGTGTGAATTCTCAACCACTTGTATGTTTTTGTCGGCACTGAAAATTCTTGTCGTCACTATTATGTTGTGGCGGTATTCCGTGTCTTATCTTTTGCTCGTCTATTGTGCTATCGCTGATAGCTCCGCACCACAATGACTTTGAGACATCTACCCTGACGGTAACTCGATCTCGTATATATCACGTAACTGACACTGACTCCAACTGAGAAACTCGAACAACGATCTCTCTGTTTGACTTTATAGTGGCATTGCGTTTTTATTCTTCTCTTCCGCTTTATGAACTCAGTGTGCAAATGTGCATTGCGTGTTCATACTTCTCTTTCCGGTTCCTATACGGAATTGTTTATATATCACAACCATCTCACGAACGTGCGTTCGCGAATAGCGCTTTGCGCTCCGATGGTTGTGAAATAAAAATATGCATTTTTCATGCAAAATTTAAGCGAGCTGCTCGAAAATGCTTCGCCAGTGTAGCGAATGGGGGAAGCCTGAACTGCAGTATCTGTGGATATGTAAGTTTATCAACAGCTAGGCTCATTAGTTACTAGCGGAACTACAAGCGTAAAGTATAAATTTGAGTGCACAATGTTCTTAATGGTTAGTGATGGTCTTCCTTGGTCACGCATGGACAGCCATTGTATGTATGTATATAAACGTTAAAGACATTTCTGTTTCTCGGCGTGTTAACTATTTTGTCGTTGTTATTTTTGTTGGGTTTACATGTGTGTGTGCGTTTTGGGTGGGTGGGACCTCACGTCACTTTCCACCAATATATATATATCAAAATATCAAATAGAATCATAGCAAATTGTGAGATTTGTTTCTCTGGTCAGGCTTCCTTGCAATTCCAACAAGAATTTATCGCACGCGCGCGCGCACACACACGCGCACGCACACACACACACACACACACACACACACACACACACACACACACACACACACACACACACACACACACACACACACACACACACACACACACACAAAGGCACTTATACACGCGCATCTCCACCTTGTTTGCTTCAGATAACGATAAAGGTTGATGATGTTTTATCGCTGTGGTAATTGCTGAAGTAGACTGCTGTCAGATGAATATTTGGGACATTTACCGAAGACAATAATTCATCAAGAATGAAACTAGAAACCAGAACGGTAGAAGGGACGGGGCTATAAATAAACGCCAGTTACCTTTGAATTTATGTAGCGTTGCAAAAAAGTGGTTTCGAAAATTTGTTACGAGGAATTTGTGGCTTTCAGGAAACTTAAACAAACACATTTTTTTTTATGGAGTAGGAAGCTGCTTTTAAGACACAAAAAGCCGTTTGTTCTATGTGATCAAAGCGTTTTATTGGTTAGTTACAGAAGAGAGCCGTGAGATCGTTTCAAGAAAATATAGAGCGCGTTGCCCTATACTATACCCTAATATTTCTTTGATTATTAAAATCTGAGAGCTTAAAACAGTTGTTCTGAACCGGATTCCATATGGCCCTTATATATATGTATGTGTATATATATGTATATATATATATATTTATTAATCAATATAGGGTGGCAAAAAATTTTGTAGAATTATTTTGCCACCAGCGGCCTAGTGGGAAAAAATTAAATAGTCATAGACCATTTATAAGTTCAACATCACAATCAAGGAACGGCCATAATAGGCCATTCACCCACTAGAAATAACAGCCAAAGCTTCAACCGCAAAATAACATTAATTCCGCAAGCCAGGAGAAAATAAAAAAAATTTTTTTTAATTTTAAAAATTTTTTAAATTTTTAAAAATTAAATGTTTTTTTTTAATTTTCTCCTGGTTTGCGGAATTAATGTTATTTTGCGGTTGAAGCTTTGGCTGTTATTTCTAGTGGGTGAATGGCCTATTATGGCCGTTCCTTGATTGTGATGTATATATATATATATATATATATATATATATATATATATATATAC
>NC_043001.1:135066503-135106503 GCF_006345805.1 Octopus sinensis | reverse complement strand
ATATATATAATATATATATATAATATGTATGTATGTATGTATGTATGTATGTATGTATGAATGCATGTATGTATGTATACATATATACATACATGCATACACACATACATATACTAGACCAGGCTAGACCACCCGTGACTCGTTGGGTCACTGGAAAACTCTGAGTTTCCCAGCAACAGTTTTGTTTCGTGGATTTGTTTTTCTTTTCTAGGTTATTTCACATGCTTTCAAGGAATGCGAAATCACACGTGAACGGCTACTTTCCCCAGAAAAGGAAAGATTTGGCTACTGTTTCTTGCACGCCCCTCTACCACGTAACAGCTATTTCGGGTCCTTTATTGCAAATAGCTGTTACGGTGTAGTATGGCATGCTAGAAATAGCAGCCAAATCTTTGGAGGTGAAATACGTTGAATGCACTCGAAAAAAAATCTATGGAAAAAACTTTTTCACACCGAGGTTACGAACGGGTCTTTTACGAAATATCTACCGTATTTTTAAAGTCATTTTCACTTTAAAATACTTTTTTTTAACTATGCCAAAAACATTTTTTGTAATGGTATTCACTTGAAAATAATTTTCAAAAACATAAAAATATTGTCTGTTTACAGGAAGCTAAAATATAAATACTTACTGTACAAATAACTTACATTTTTGAAATTTCATTCACTTAAAAATATTTCTAAATGATTAAAATATTGTTTTTAACAAAAGCTAAAATAGAAACATTTACTGTAAAAAACAAATCGTATTTCTTCGTTGTCAAGTCACTGTGTCTAATCGATAGGTAAGAGCTTCTTCCCTTTCAGGATTAAGTTATTTTCGGAATATTTTCCCATTATGAACCGTTTTGAGTATTTATACCCGAAAACCTCTATCTAAAAACCCATTTGTCCGATTTACGTGAAACTTGTTTTATTCCGTTCGTATTAACATTTCAGGGGAAATTTAATTCATAGTATTTTCCCATTATGCGCTACTTTGACTGGGTAACATTGCAAGCAAGCAAGCAAGCTAGATTCAAGCTGACTTTTAATGTATCATATAATATATATATATATATATATACGAGAGGATTATGAAAATTCCTGGTTTGGTGTGAAAGAAAATATAGGAGGTTCGGTTAATTATGATTTTATTCAACATATTGCTCCCTCAGATTCACACACTTATTGCAGCGGTCCTTCAGTTTTTCTAAGCCCTGTGAAAGAACTCGGAAGGTTGGGATTCCAGCCAGGCTTTTCGCAATACCCTTAAAGCCAGGAACTTTCTGCCCCGCCCCCTCGTATATATATATATATATATATATATATATATATATATATATATATATATATTATATATATATATATAGATAGATAGATAGATAGATAGATAGATAGATAGATAGATAGATAGATAGATAGATAGATAGATAGATAGATAGATAGATAGATAGATAGATGAAGTGTTGTAGTGGGAGTGATGACAGTGAAAGATATGAAAGCAAGAGGATTTGGAGGTATTAATTGAGAATCAAGTGTTTGTGCTGAAGTAGCTTGCTTCCCAACCACATGGTTCCAGGTTCAGTCCCACTGCGTGGCACTTTGGGCAAGTATCTTCTGCTATAGCCTCGGGCCAACCAAGGCCTTGTGAGGGGATTTGGTAGATAGAAACTGAGAGAAGCCCGTCGTATATATGTATATATATATATATATTTGTGTGTGTGTCTGTGTTTGTCCCCCTAGCATTGCTTGACAACCGATGCTGGTGTGTTTACGTCCCCGTAACTTAGCGGTTCGGCAAAAGAGACCGATAGAATAAGTCCTGGGGTCGATTTCCTCGACTAAAGGCGGTGCTCCAGCATGACTGCAGTCAAATGACTGAAACAAGTAAAAGAGTAAAACAGTTACTGGAATAGTAAAACCATATACACAGCTATCTATTAGCGATCTATGTTGGTAAGAAGCAGAAACAAAATATGGAATATTAATAGATGTAGCGTATTATAAAAAAAATTGTCGGTTTTGTTTCATTTAATGTGGTGTTACTGCTGCACTTTAAAGATTTAGTGTTGCTGGTACATTTTGTTAGATGTTATATTGTTGGAGCATCTTAGCTGTGGTGTTGATGCATCTTATAAGCCGGGGTGTAGCTGGCGCACGTTTTAATATATGGTGGTGTTGGATGGAAGCACACCGTCGGTTACGACGACGAGGGTTCCGGTTGATCCGATCAACGGAACAGCCTGCTCGCGAAATTAACGTGTAAGTGGCTGAGCACTCCACAGACACGTGTACCCTTAACGCAGTTCTCGGGAATATTCAGCGTGACACAGAGAGTGACAAGGCCGGCCCTTTGAAATACAGGTACGATAGAAACAGGAAATAAGAGTGAGAGAAAGTTATGGTGAAAGAGTACAGCAGGGATCACCACCATCCCCTGCCGGAGCCTCGTGGAGCTTTAGGTGTTTTCGCTCAATAAACACTCACAACGCCCGGTCTGGGAATCGAAACCGCGATCCTACTACCGCGAGTCCGCTGCCCTAACCACTGGGCCATTGCGCCTCCACAATGGTGGTGATACTGCTTATAAAATGAAGCAGTGTTAGTACGGTTTATCGACGCATTTTATACAATGCCCAACCTTCGTCAAATGTCGATTTTTTTTCCTCGAAGATATTCTGTATTTCTCAAATATAACATTTGCACTTAAATAACGCCGTGTATAAATCACTCTTTACATTTTGGTGGTGTAATATTTATCGGGTAAATGTCTTGCCATATGTTTAAAGTTAATGGAGTGAAATAGACTAACAGTCTCCAAAAACATTTGCTTTATAGACTGATTTCACAGTAGACAATTTTTCCACGGATCGAGGGAATCATGCAAATAATAAAACAGAATAAAATACATAATATATAATATATAATGCGAATATAATTATTACACTGTATATTATACATTTAATTTCTATAACTATTACATTCATATATATAATACTCGCCTCCTTGGAGGCGAAATGGCCCAGTGGTTAGGGCAGCGGACTCGCGGTCGGAGGATCGCGGTTTCGATTCCCAGATCGGGCGTTGTGAGTGTTTATTGAGCGAAAACACCTAAAGCTCCACGAGGCTCCGGCAGGGGATGGTGGTGATCCTTGTTGTACTCTTTCACCACAACTTTCTCTCACTCTTACTTCCTGTTTCTGTTGTACCTGTATTTCAAAGGGCCGGCCTTGTCACTCTCTGTGTCACGCTGAATATCCCCGAGAACTACGTTAAGGGTACATGTGTCTGTGGAGTGCTCAGCCACTTACACGTTAATTTCACGAGCAGGCTGTTCCGTTGATTCGGATCAACCGGAACCCTCGTCGTCGTAACCGACGGAGTGCTTCCACTCGCCTCCTTATGAGAGCTCAAAATCTTTCGTGGAAGCGCCATCCAACCAAAATGCAAATACATGGGAAACTACCACCTGTGTCATCTCTTGTGAAAGGTAGGAGAGTCCAGTTTGCTGGACATTGTTGTAGAGCTGAAAAAGAAGTAATTTCTGCTCTTCTCCTCTGGAAGCCATCTACTCGCAATACCAGAGGGCGCACACTCTCCTACCCTGATGTAATCTCCAGGGATACAGGCATCCAGCAACAGGACCTCCGTAATGCCATGATGGACCGTGAAGTCTAGGCGTAGCATGGTAAATTCCATTGTCTCGACCACGGTCGAACAATGATGATGATGATGATATATAATACAAAAACTAACGCGGTAAGCTGGCAGAATCGTTAGGATGCCGGGCAAAATGCTTAGCAGCATTTCGTCCGTCCTTATGTTCTGAGTTCAAATCAGCCGTGGTCCATTTTGCTTTTCATCCTACGTTAAGGGTGCACGTGTCTGTGGAGTGCTCAGCCACTTACACGTTAATTTCACGAGCAGGCTGTTCCGTTGATTCGGATCAACCGGAACCCTCATCGTCGTAACCGACGGAGTGCTTCCACATCCCACAAATGCTTATAATAGTTAGGTGTGAAGCAATAAAAAGAAAAGGCAGAGTTGATACAGACGTGAATATTTTACTGTATTTAACCATATTACAATGGAATAGTCTTTAATACAAAATAAAATCTTCAGAGAGCTAATTAATTCTATCTAGAACGTATCAGGTGTCTCGGAGACAGCCAGCACACTTCAGAATCATGTGGAGTCTCTCCACAGTGAATGAACTCATTAACCAATATAAGGATGCTGTACAATATTTGCTTAATTGAAGCTAGAAACGGCAATAGCATTATTCTATATGTCAGTTATTAACAATGGGATGGAAGCACTCTGTCGGTTACGACGACGAGGGTTTCGGTTGATTCGAATCAACGGAACAGCCTGCTCGTGAAATTAACGTGTAAGTGGCTGAGCACTCCACAGACACGTGTACCCTTAACGTAGTTCTCAGGGATATTCAGCGTGACACAGAGAGTGACAAGGCCGGCCCCTTGAAATACAGGTACAACAGAAACAGGAAGTAAGAGTGAGAGAAAGTTGTGGTGAAAGAGTACAGCAGGGATCACCACCACCCCCTGCCGGAGCCTCGTGGAGCTTTAGGTGTTTTCGCTCAATAAACACTCACAACGCCCGATCTGGGAATCGAAACCGCGATCCTCCGACCGCGAGTCCGCTGCCCTAACCACTGGGCCATTGCGCCTCCAGAATACAATGTAAGACATTTAAAGTATTTGGATGGATTCCTAGTTTTCACAGAGGCGGCGCGGTTTCAAGTCACAGTTTAAAAAAAAAAAAATTTATAGGCACGGTCAATGTTCGTGTGGTTAAGAAGCTAGCTTTGCAACCATGTGGTTTCGGATTCAATCGTATTGCACAGCACCCAGCGTCAACCTTAACTTTGCGAGCGAATTTAGTAGAAGGAAACATTATGGAAGTCCATCGTATGTGCACATGCGTGTCTTTGTGTTTTCCCCTACCACTTGACAACTGCTGTTGGCTTGCTAACATTCCCGTATCTTAATGAATGAGTACAGGGGTCGATTTTTCCCAGTCAAACCCTTTAAGTCAGTGGCGTAAAATGACCGCAGACTAATGACTGAAACAAGGAAAAAAAGTAAAAGGTAAACATGTCTAAAATTTATACTTAACGGCATTTCGTCTATCTCTGCGTTCTGAGATTAAATGCCATTGAGGTTGACTTTGCCTTTCATCCTTTCGGCATCGATAAAATATGTACCCGTTGAGCATTGGGGTCGATCTAATCGACTGGCTCCCCCCAAAAAAAACTTCGGGCCTTGTGCCTAGAGTAGAAAAGAATATTCTTTCATTCATACGACATAGAACTAGTAGAATCGTTAAGCACGTCGGACAAAGTACTTTACGTTCCAAGTTCAAATACCGTCGCGGTCAATTTTGCCTTTCATTCATTCGGGGTCGATGAAATAAAGAATGAATTGAGCACCGGGGCCGGTGTGATCGACTGTCTCCCACCAAACTTTCTGAGCAAGTGCCAAAATTTGAAACGATGATCATTTCCTTATTTCTTTATTGCCCACCAGGGGCTACACACAGAGGGGACAAACAAGGACAGACAAACGGATTAAGTCGATTATATCGACCCCAGTGCGTAACTGGTACTTATTTAATCGACCCCGAAAGGATGAAAGGCAAAGTCGACCTCGGTGGAATTTGAACTCAGAACGTAAAGGCGGACGAAATACCACAAAGCATTTCGCCCAGCGTGCTAACGTTTCTGCCAGCTCGCCGCCTTCAACGATAATCATTTCCTTTCAGAGTGTTCCAGTCAACTCGATTTACTATTAGTTCCAGTCTGGTGTAAGTGCAATCGTCTCTCCTGCTAGTTGTTACGTTCTGGGTGTTCCATGGGGCCAAGTGTCGCAGAGTCAAGAAGGGGGTCTATATTTGTAAGTGACTACATAGCAAAAAACATTGTTCTTGCTACCAAGTCATTCACGCATGCGAATGACGGCTATGCTTCAGGACAACAGGACAATCTAATATATCTTTTCTTAATTAGGAGTGGGTGTATGGTAAGTAGATTGCTTACCAACCACATGGTTCCGGGTTCAGTCCCACTGCGTGGCACCTTGGGCAAGTGTCTTCTACTATAGCCTCGGGCCGACCAAAGCCTTGTGAGTGGATTTGGTAGACGGAAACTGAAAGAAGCCCGTCGTATATATACATATATATGTGTGTGTGCGTGTGTGTGTGTGTGTGTTTGTGTGTTTGCCCCCCCCCCCCAACATCGCTTGACAACCGATGCTGGTGTGTTTACGTCCCCGTAACTTAGCGGTTCGGCGAAATAGACCGATAGAATAAGTACTAGGCTTACAATGAATAAGTCCTGCAGTCAATTTTGCTCGACTAAAGGCGGTGCTCCAGCATGGCCGCAGCCAAATGACTGAAACAAGTAAAAGAGTAAAAGAGTAATTAAAACAATAGAAATATTTCTTGCAGATCGATCGACCACGCATATCACGATAGAATTCAATCTACTACCCTCAGTTTTACTGTCTGGAACACTGTGGAAGCACTCCGTCGGTTACGACGACGAGGGTTCCGGTTGATTCGAATCAACGGAACAGCCTGCTCGTGAAATTAACGCGTAAGTGGCTGAGCACTCCACAGACACGTGTACCCTTAACGTAGTTCTTGGGGATATTCAGCGTGACACAGAGAGTGACAAGGCTGGCCCCTTGAAATACAGGTACAACAGAAAGTAAGAGTGAGAGAAAGTTGTGATGAAAGAGTACAGCAGGGATCACCACCATCCTTGCCGGAGCCTCGTGGAGCTTTAGGTGTTTTCGCTCAATAAACACTCACAACGCCCGGTCTGGGAATCGAAACCGCGATCCTATGACCGCGAGTCCGCTGCCCTAACCACTGGGCCATTGCGCCTCCACTGTCTGGAACACTAGCCACCCGACTAGTAAAGTTTTTTTTTTAAACCGACATTCTACCCATTTGTCCTTTATCGGTGGTTAAAAATAAGTAAATAACCTTATGCTAAGATGATGTACTAATCTTCATGCCTGCAAACCAAGCTGTAAGAAACAATTACTGTTCACCGCACCTCGAATGATTTTAGAATACTAAGTGGTTGACCTTTAATACTGCAAAATTATTCGGGCAATAAGCATTACTATTTTAAAATATTGGTCTTCAACATTTGCCAAGTCGCCAAATACGTATTTCTTGAAAAATAAAATTTTAAAATATAGGAATATTAGAAGATAAATTTTAGTGAAACTGAAGGAATTATTTTTTGAAGGAAACTAGTTTATAATTCAAGAAACGTGCTAACCTATTTCCATTTTAAATATTTAAGTCTAGCCCAATTAATATTTTCACGGAACTAGAGCGAACATTTAAAGGTCAGTTTGGCACAGGAAATAAGATGTTCAACTATAATGAGAAGAGAAAAAAATACTGATGTCTTTGTAATCCCATTCTGTTCATATAACACTTACAGGTTAACAGTTTACGGGCTCTTAGGAGAGACATACATATACATTAATGCAGTCTCACGCGAACATTCGTACAGATAGACATATGCATACAGAAACTAATCATACATACATGCACACATATGCATACATTTATGAGTGTATGTATGTATGTATATATATATATATATATATATATATTATATATATATATATATATATATATATATATATATATATATATATATAAAGCATTAATAAATCTCCGAACGAGATGTAAACAGTAACCGCTCGACAACGTAAAGTGTAGTAGCCATCTGAATGTGGCTAGCCACTGGGGGTGAGTGTTACTGAAGCTTATAGCCCCGGGAGATCATCGTCTCCAGCTGGCTTTAAACACACTTTCTGTGCCCTTCTGCTATTTGCAAAGGGAGGTCATCCCCTCTCGGAAACCTAAGTGATACATACGGACTATAGTTTCGAGGTATTTGCCACTCGTCAACAGGTCACTCCAATCGAAAATCGGTGATTACCGTACGTTGACGAGAGGCAAATACCTCGAAACTATAGTCCGTATGTATCACTTAGGTTTTCGAGAGGGGATGACCTCTCTTTGCGAATATCAGAAGGGCACAGAAAGTGTGTTTAAAGCCAGCTGGAGACGATGATCTCCTGGGGCTATAAGCTTCAGTAACACCCACCCCCAGTGGCTAGCCACATTCAGATGGCTAGTACACTTTACGTTATATATATATATATATATATATATATATACATGCACAGACACACACATATATATATTTATACATACACACACGCACACACATTCCATAGACAGTGCCACAAGCATAAAATCTTACGACGTACATAATGATATCTAACATAAGCACAAGGCCACATCGCTAGCGGCGGAAGGAAAACAACACGATTAATTCGACCTCAGTACTTGACTGAAACCCATGGTCATTGCTACCATACGCCTACTCATTAGGTCTGCTCAATAAGAGTCGGCCTGGAGCTAAACACCAACAACGACACCAATTTCAAAGAGACGATTCTCTAAACTGTCTTTTATGCGACAAACACCATCTCTTGTTCATACAATTAACATATATTCATCGTTTCGTATTTCAACATAAACTATGATTGATTATTCATATTGATTTTTTTTTGTTTTTCTTTTACTTTGAGACTCCCTATATACGAATTATTTCTCTGCTTTCCAGCCAATGTTCATAGAGAAAGCAGAGTATCACTTTAATAAGAAACTAGAAGAACCTGTGGAAATTCCACGCCCCATTTTGTGGTGCAATATCAGCTATAAATATTTCGGTAATATCAGCTATAAATATTTCGGTAATATCAGCTATAAATATTTCGGTAATAAGAGACCCCCTTCGATCATGAATGACCATAGGATTGCACCAAGACAGTTACCCTCCCAGGCACAAGTCTGTGCAAGGTTGTTTATGGAAGACAAACTGTCGCCCATGCATACCCGCCCTCATTCCCCACTTCACCAATGTTATCCAAGGGAAAGGCAAAGGCCGATACAACTTGGCGCCAGTGACGTTGCAACTCACTTCTACAGCTGAGTGAACTGGAGCAACGTGAAATAAAATGTCTTGTTCGAGAACACAACACAGCCCGGTCCACGAATCGAACTTACTACTTCATGATTGTGAGCCCGATGTCCTAAACACTGAGCCATGCGCCTTCATAAACATTTCGGTAATAATATCCTGTTATTTACCTTCATAATTCTTAGATTAATTTCTAGAAAACGTAGTCTATTCTCTTGTAACTTGTTTCCTCATTCTGACTTGCGCAAAATATTTTTGTCTGTCACCATCGCCTATCACTTGCCCCTTATTTTGATTAGCAATTATGTTTCCCTATTAGCTTCAGTTTCATCGTTAAGCAGATGATACCGTCAAGCTCCATTTCTTGCATAAATATTACTCCTTTCCTCTTGAGTTAATTCTCCTAGTCTTCTTGATTCTGCTTTCTTTACTCCTAATTCTCCTTTCTTCTTTTTGCTATTCCCTTAATTTTCCCTATATCTTCTCTGCCTCTATCTATTCTATTCTCGCTGTCGCGTTCTATGATCGTTGTCCGACGTAACATACCAAACTCTGTTTCGGTAATAAAATATTTTAAGAAGCACTTGATTTTTACATCGTTGGTGACACCAGTATCCAGTATATACCTATTTCTTTATTACCCACAAGGGGCTAAACATAGAGGGGACAAACAAGGACAGACATAGGTATTATGTCGATTACATCGACCCCAGTGCGTAACTGGTACTTAATTTATCGACCCCGAAAGGATGAAAGGTAAAGTCGACCTCGGCGAAATTTGAACTCACAACGTAACGGCAGACGAAGTACCGCATAGCATTTCGCCCGGTGTGCTAACGCTTCTGCTAGCTCGCCGCCTATATATACCGTTATATACCGTTGCACATTTTTTACAAAGAAAGATAGGATTAGTATATAGATAGTTCAAAAGTCTCCATATCCAGGTCATACCGTTACACACATTTTACGAAAAGAGTTAAGAAGATAGTAATTAATATATGGAAAATAGCGTAGATAGATGTTCAATCTTCATGGCAATGACTTGCTCTAACACGCTTGCATTAAATCGTCAGGTAAATAGTAAACGAGGGGGAATTAAACAAACACCACTAGGCACGTCTTCACATACACATAGTCACACGTATACGAATGCTAATGGCCTGTGCACATATACAGATACTCCCATACACACACTTTCTCATACACACATACACACTCAGATAATTGTCGTATATGTGCATGTATGTAGTTGTGCATCAATAGCATTCATATGCTTGTGAATGTGCGTATGTCTGCTCTCCTATCGCACACTCACTTTTACCATCCCTTTTCCACAGCGGGACAAATTGTTTTACACAACAGGAATCTATCGTTAGCACTATAATATAATAGATTGGAATCACAGTGATTCAAATTAAACAACGGTGACAAAACTAAATGGCAATTACGAACCAACTTGGTCGCTCAACTCCATTTTGGGAGGTGGGAGTCTGGAGGAAGCTTTGAGAAGGCCCCATCAGCCTTCTCAGTCCTTTGAGTGAGACTGATGAGCTTAATGTTTCTTATGGATTGCTGCAAAGGTGGTAGTAGTATGAAATACATGCGCAAGGATGGAATTCCAGAAGGCTGATGTTCTGAGAAGGAAGTGTTAGGTGAAGTGTTTTGTGCAAGGCCAGTGGTGGTTTACGTGATTGCGTGTATGTGTGTGTTGTGTGTGTGTGTGTGTGTTGTGTGTGTGTGTGTGTGGTGTGTGTGTGTGTGTGTGTGTGTGTATGTGTTTGTGTGCGTATATGTAGACAGATGTATGTATGTACATATATATATATATATATATATATATATATATATATATATATACACGCACGAAATATATATGTGTATGTGTGTGTGTGTCATTCAGTTTTATTTCAAAATTTCTTGCCAATAGAGAAAGAACCGGTTTCTAACCTAGATCCAAGGCTCCTTCATTGGAACGTCAACATCAACCACAAGGTCTATATGTATGTATAAACATATAATTATATAAATAAACCCAAAGAGGCATGTGTTATATACTTGAATAGAAAACTAAATGCATACATATTATTATACACATGTAAACCTCAGATCATAGGCACACGCTCATTTAACATTATATTAATTTTCATATTCTATCTATAAATTAGAGGCGAATACGTATAATGTAGAGAAGACCGTTTTTAACGTGGAATTGCTTAGGGAAAAAAACCCAGATTTTAACTGACCTCCCGATGCCGAACGTTCCGACTCAATGTCACAAAGAAGCCGTTCTTGCCATATTAGAATAAGCAGATAGATTCTTCCATTTAAAGTCCCTTAGAGAGTTAACCTATTGAAAGCGAAAAATAAATCAATATCGCCAATTCCATCCGTTTAGTACTTTTGAACGAGTTTTGCCTTCAACAAAATCTATAGATCTGTTTCAGACAACCTTTTGTTATATCTGCTAATGAGATTATTGATAATTTAATGGGGTAGACCGAGTATACATAAATGATGACTTGATATTATATATTTATTGCCGTATACCTAAAACTTAAGACTAATTGAAATGTCATAGCATGCATAGAAAGACAAATTCTCTGTTAGATAATGAAACAGTACTAACTTCCGGATGTGTAAGGTTTTTAGCTTCGCTAATCCAAAGGTCTGTTATATAATATCTTAGTGGATGATGGAAGCACTCCGTCGGTTACGACGACGAGGGTTCCGGTTGATCCGACCAACGGAACAGCCTGCTCGTGAAATTAACGTGTAAGTGGCTGAGCACTCCACAGACACGTGTACCCTTAACGTAGTTCTCGGGGATATTCAGCGTGACACAGAGAGTGACAAGGCCGGCCCTTTGAAATGGAAGCACTCCGTCGGTTACGACGATGAGGGTTCCGGTTGATCTGAATCAACGGAACAGCCTGCTCGTGAAATTAACGTGTAAGTGGCTGAGCACTCCACAGACACGTGTACCCTTAACGTAGTTCTCGGGGATATTCAGCGTGACACAGAGAGTGACAAGGCCGGCCCTTTGAAATACAGGTACAACAGAAACAGGAAGTAAGAGTGAGAGAAAGTTGTGGTGAAAGAGTACAGCAGGGATCACCGCCATCCCCTGCCGGAGCCTCGTGGAGCTTTAGGTGTTTTCGCTCAATAAACACTCACAACGTCCGGTCTGGGAATCGAAACCGCGATCCTATGACCGCGAGTCCGCTGCCCTAACCACTGGGCCATTGCGCCTCCAATATCTTAGTAGTCCTTCTGTAAGTGCATAAGGTATTTCTGTACCAAAACTTAAATGACCGACTGCAATCTTTTGTTCTGCATTCTAGAATCCTCCAACAGCATATTATAAAGCAGAATACGGTAACTGCAGAATATAGGCAGATGGGGTGTCTAGTCTTAGCTAAGAAAGACTACACCCACAAACATGACAGAGTTGAAACTTACGTACACTGGAATACCAGAAACTTACATACACGTAATACCAGTATTATGAAATATCAACAGAAAAGAGATGGTACAGAGATACACCAGAAAAGGTCCCCAAGAATGTCAAAGACACCTTACCCTGGGATATGCCAATACACCCAGACAAGGAGATCAAGACTAATCAACTAGATATTGTTGTCAAGGGTCATGGGGGGAAAATGCCCTCTTATCGATAAATCAGTCCCAACACCGACTGTCATGTGGTGGTAGGGGACAAACACATACACAAAGACTCACACATTGATATATATATATATATATATATATATATATACACAACGGACTTCATTCAGTTTCCGTCTACCAAATCTACTCACAAGGCTTTGGTCAACCTGGTGTTATAACAGAAGACACCTGCCCAAGGTGCCAGGTAGTGCGACAGAACTCGGAACCGTGTGGTTGGGAAGCAAGCTTCTTACCACACAGCAACGCCCAAAAAGATGACTCCTTTTTGCCAGCTGAGTGGACTGGAGCAACGTGAAACGAAGTGTTTTGCTCAAGAACACAACGCATAATATTGGCCAGGAATCGAAACCACAGTCTTACGACTATGAGTACAACAACCCTAACCGCTAAGCCACGCGCCTCCTTTACACACAATATAATCTCAACATTTTAAAGAAGAGGGACGAGACCATGTGCTTTGTTATAATTGTCGTGCAAAGCCGAACGACACAGGTTTTTGTTTGCCATCATTTTCCCAATAACTAAATGATACAAAGGAATTTTCGTGTTTAAAAGCTCACAATATTATTTTTATTGGAGTTAATATAAAGAGATTTTGGCAAACCTACATAAGTGAGGCCCTGCCTCGACTTTGTTTCCTCATAACTTTCAGAAAAAGAGATACTTTAATTAAATATTATACAAATACGTTTCAAACGGTGTAGATTCCAATTATATCGGAATTTGTTGTGAATAAATTTTTCCAAGGATAGGGAAAGGAATTTCGGAAAATTCCTTGAGGAAACAAACCCGACTTTGTGGGAATTTTCCTTAAACTCTTCTCCTTACCCTTGGAGAAATTTATTCACAACAAATCCCGATACAATTGGGATCTACACCAGATGAAGTGTATTTGTAGAAAATTTCATTAAAAAATATCCATTCTTCTGGATGTCATGAGGAAACAAAATCAGGGTTCGCCAAGCATTTTACCATTTACAGAACAATATCATAAATCTTTATATATAAAAGAGAGGTTGTGTGTCTGTCTGTCTCCTACGATTTAGATTCCTAACTACTCCCACATTTTGCGGTGCAGTTTAACCAAAACCGGGTATCTTATAGTCGTGATTCATATCGAGCCCTTCTGGGTATTAGCGCGCGTCTACGATGAGTCTACGATTTGAAAAAAATTTATCATCATTTTTTTTCCATTTTAATGCATTTTTTCGCTATTATATGAGAGAAGTAACTCTCTAAAAATGTCTACGATGAGTCAACGATTTTAAAAAAAAATTTACCATCATTTTTTTTCCATTTTTAATGCATTTTTTTGCTATTTTTTGGCTATAACTCTCTAAAAATGCTTATATAGTTATTTCCCTTACAAACCCGAGCAACGCCGAGCGATACTGCTAGTAAACAATAAAATTATCTAAGTATAGATGTAATTCGGAACATTATAATCACATTCTCTATTTTCATAAAAAAAAAGTTCTGTTTTTAATTAAAATGGAATTGAATTTATATTTGTTCTGCGTGCAGCTACAATAATCCGCACAGCTCAGACAGAAGAGCGATGAAAGTCGTTACATGTCAGCACTGAACCTTCCCATGTTTCTCTACGATCTCACGTAATGCCGTCATCCCAGCCAGCTTAATGAATTCTTTCATTGCACACTACAAGCAGGGCTAGCTAGTTTCCTCTACACTTAATGCATCCGATCAAATATACTTTGGTCCGATGGTAAAACCGTTTCCATCTTCTCACGGTGATTGAAGATTTACCAAAATAACAAATCGGATTCATTTGTGTTCTTGCGTGCATCCACTTCAGAGAGCAGATGAGAGAGAGAGGGTGGGGAGAGGGCGACAGAAATTGCGCGCGCGCTTTATATTTCATGCTAGATCGTCTCCGTTGTGTGAGTAACTTTAATCTACCAGATGCGTGATAGTTTGAAGTGAAAACAATGTAATTATTGATTGAAATATCGGTCTAGAGATAAGAGAGTTTAGGACAGAGGAATTTTAAAACTGGAAATAAAGCAAAGAAAAAGGAAGAAACGTTAAGAATGGAGTAAGTAGTTTAGGAAAAAAAAATTCTGTAAATACATACCGTAAATCCTCGAGTATAGTCCGCCCTTGAGTATAATACGCAGAGGATTTTTAGGAGGCTGTACTTCTGAAAAACCTAAACCTTGTGTATAATACGCACTCCTTCTCTAACTTGAGTCGTGCCTAATTAAGCCAGCAGCAACTAGTCGGACAAAAAATTTCGCGCATGCGTAATACAATAATGATGATGTTCTTAACTGGGAATGTAAATATGTTTGCTAGTTGTTTTTGTTACATGTTATTCTGTGTTCTGAATACTTTTATTTTAATAAATGTTGCTTACTGCAAGTTATGGATGATTCTTTTATGACTTCATTGCTTTCAGGCTTAGCTTAAGGTATTTTCGCGCCCGACATCACAAAATGCGTCTGAATAAACATTGCCGGACACCAAATAGAGACTCAGACATTGCTTTAACCTCTTGTGGGCAATAAAGAAATAATGGTGTCGTCGGATAAAGGGAATCAAAATGTAAAGGGACATAACTAAATACCTACACAGGCTTTGCTGCCACGTGGTTTACGTTCAATCCCACTGCGCAGCACTTGGACAAATATCTGCTACTATAACTTCGGGAAGGCCGATCAATACCTTGCAAACTAATTTGGTAAGCAGAAGCAGTATGAATGCTTGTCATATAAATATGTATGTATGTTTGTCCCACCCACCACTTGATAACCGGGGCTGGTTTGTTCCCGTCTCCGTAACTTAGCAGTTCGGCATAAGAGACCGATAGAATAAGTACTAGATTTTAAAATTAAGGACAAGAGTCGATTTGTTCCACCAAAACCCTTCCAAGAATGCCTCAGCATGGCCGCAGTCCAGCGACTGAAACAAGTAAATGATACATGTAGTCCGGCACTCTACCAGTTAAATATATTAAAATGTTTTTATTTTGTATGTGTGTGTGTGTGTGGAGTGGGGGAGACACATAAAGTGACTTCAGATTTGAATTCGGGATTCCCTCTTGTTGAGGATCAACGTGCTATGTATGGAGCAAGCCTCCACGTAATGGCTCGACCTGCTAGAAATAGCTATGTCCCTCACATCGGACCCCGCTATCGTCTTCATTTCCGAGAGGACACATTAGATAATGTAGTAGTCACTGATATACAGGCTAGATGGTTACGACTTCAATAGGTTTACTCCACCACAGCTACCATCATCATCATCATCATCATCATCATCATCACCGCCGCCGTTGTCGTCATTATCATCATCATCATCATCATCATCATCGGTATAATTTCAGTTCAAAATTAGACCAACCTTTACATATCAACATCTAAAATTGAGGTGAAGCCTTTTCCTTTAATTTATTTTAGAAAAGAAATGTTGGAAGACTTGTCTTTAATCCTCATCGCTTATGTTATACTTCATCATTTCCTTTCACACTTCACTTGTAAGGAGAGTATTGGAATCTGTCCTGTAAGCTAGCGAAATACTCGTCGTAGTGAAAGTGCACTCAACACTTACTCCATAAGTCGTCCGTAACAGAACAATTAGTCATGAACTCTTTAGTCATCAGTTCGATACCTAAATCCTTTCGGTAAAATATGAATGTCTGAAATTTGTCTCAGTGACGTAGCTAGAGTGTATGCCACTCGGATCAGCCTTGAGTTTGCCGTATCCATCCGCTTCCCATACAGGCTTATACAGTAGGCCTCAAAATGCTGCCCCTTTAAAAGCATCGTCCAAGGTGGGCCGCCTCCTCGCCAACCCCCAGCTAAAATACTGATTTGTCCTTTAAGTAGTGAGTTCCTTAGAATCACAACTAGGTGATTTCGTAGTTCGGTTTCAGTTTCCAACATTTAGACATTTCACTTCACTTACATCGCTAAATATAAAATGTCATACAATCTACTTTTACTTTCAGTTTCTCTCGTGTCTGTCATGTCCTTGTAAGTAAGCGAATACCGTAAATCCTCGAGTATAATTCGCATTTCCACCCCAAAATTTAAAGGTCAAAATCCCTAGTGCGTACTATAAACGAGGTTAAAAATGAAAAATATTAGAGATACTATTTCAGGTCAAATACTGAAGAAACTGGCCTATCGACAGTGCGTATATATTACTTTTCTATATAAAAGGCTATTTTAATTAAATACTGCTTCGAATGCGTATACCACATTTCACCTAAAATCTTTTAGATACTTTTCTATTATCGACAACCGTTTTTTTAATTATTTTTTCTTTTTACTAAAGGTTTAGTAAATACACTAGTGAGACGGTTTTAACAATTGATTGGCGAACTTTCGGAAATAGTTATCACTACTTAGTAGAAAAAATTCCAGTAAAAATTTACCGGAAAATGGCATGAAATTGGAGGGCAAAAAATATTGAAAATTAAATGTTTCGGGTAATAAAATTCTTTCATAGAAGGAAGCAATTACCTAATTCCTTACCCTTTTCCGTCTCTATGAAAAAGTGATAGCGATTCCGAAAGTTCGCTGATCATCTATTAACATCCGTCTCATGAGTATAATAGTTTATTAACTAATTTTATGGTAAATAAAAACAAAAATTAGCAGTCTATAATAGGAAATTACCTATTTCTTTATTACCCACAAGGGGCTAAACACAGAGGGGACAAACAAGGACAGACATAGGTATTAAGTCGATTACATCGACCCCAGTGCGTAACTGGTACTTAATTTATCGACCCCGAAAGGATGAAAAGCAAAGACGACCTCGGCGGAATTTGAACTCACAACAGGAAATTACCGCCTTTTAAAGTTCTCCTGCTTCCTGTAATAAAGTCGATATTATACTGCGTTCTCTAGTTGTCACTTTCTTGGTAAGAATCTGAAAGACTAATTCCTTTCTCTTGTATATCGATTTGAAGCAAATCTATACTCTTTACTCTCTTTTACTTGTTTCAGTCATTTGACTGCGGCCATGCTGGAGCACCGCCTTTTGTCGAGCAAATCGACCCCGGGACTTATTCTTTGTAAGCCCAGTACTTATTCTATCGGTCTCTTTTGCCGAACCAGCATCGGTTGTCAATGCTAGGGGGACAAACACAGACACACAAACATACACACATACATACATACATATATATATATATATATACATACATATATACGACAGGCTTCTTTCAGTTTCCGTCTACCAAATCCACTCACAAGGCATTGGTCGGCCCGGGGCTATAGCAGAAGACACTTGCAGAAGATGCTACGCAATGGGACTGAACCCGGAACCATGTGGTTGGTTAGCAAGCTACTTACCACACAGCCACTCCTGCGCCTATGTGATTATTATAAATTTTAGTTTTTAAATGTAATAATTGCTTCCAATTTAAGTACAGTGGAAGTGGTTAAGTCGATACCCCGATACCGGTATTTGACTGGTGTTTTATTTTACTCACCACGCAGAGACGGAGTGATGAAAAGCAAAATAGACCCCAGCGAGATTTGAACTCAGTACGTAAAAAGCCAGAAGAAATGAATATCGAAAGCCACTTTATCCATTGAGCTACAGGACACGCATTTTAGAGGTGGTCGTGGTGGGGCTATGTTCCACCCCATCCTCTCTCTACATTATTCTTTTATTCTTTTACTTGTTTCAGTCATTTGACTGCGGCCATGCTGGAGCACCGCCTTTAGTCGAGCAAATCGACCCCGGGACTTATTCTTTGTAAGCCCAGTACTTATTCTATCGGTCTCTTTTGCCGAACCGCTAAGTGACGGGGACGTAAATACAGCAGCATCGGTTGTCAAGCAATGCTAGGGCGACAAACACAGACACACACACACACACTCACACACACACACACATATATATATATATATATATACGACAGGCTTCTTTCAGTTTCCGTCTACCAAATCCACTCACAAGGAATTGGTCGGCCCGGGGCTATAGCAGAAGACACTTGCCCAAGATGCCACACAGTGGGACTGAACCCGGAACCATGTGGTTGGTTAGCAAGCTACTTACCACACAGCCACTCCTATGCACTTATTTAACTTTCGTTACAGATTCGCGCTCTGGGAGCTTAAACGTTAACGTTACAATGCAACGCACTCAAACACATCGTTGACAGCGAGATTCGAACCCGTGACACGGCGGAAACTAATAGGTTAGACTACTCAACTATGTAACTACCATCACTTTGTTGTATTTTATAATATAATTTATTACTCAAACCTTCGCCATTTATTACACACTCACACACAACTAGACTATTGTTCAGTAACAAAGTTATAGCCATGGTGGTCACGCATGGGTTAACACCATTCGTTCATTAACAATGAAACACAATCAACGACAGATTGAATTGTGACCCTTCAATAAACCCTAACCAGCGTAGTATGACCAACCTTTGTCTCATAGGGAGTAATTGTTACGTTTGACTCTTTATTACAAGTCACTTCAACATTGGTTCCGTATTTAATATATACAGAAACAAAAACTACATTCCATTCATACACGTTTGTACAGGAACACACATCTATACACAAGTGTGTACACGAACACACATCTATACACAAAGTCACGTTGACACACGAACATTAAATGCATAAACCGTACGTTTATACACAAAGATACATTTACACACAAAGTTATGTACATACGCAAGTTAACTTAATGAATACGGATACAGTTTGGCACACAAAAAAAAAAATAATAATAAAATCGAAGAATATGGAGAATATTAGTAATTATCTGTGTTTATTTACTTAATTTTATATTCCAGTCACGGTGGTAATTTAAAGTATTTTCATTGGCGGGATTTAGCTGATATCACGACTGCAATAAGTTTCACCCACAGTAAACAAGAGCATGGAACTGGAAGAAGGAGAAAAAGAAGAATGACGACAATTAATGTTAAGCAGAGAAAGAAAAACAAGGGGCTCTTATTATCGACGCTACGCATGTTTAGATAGTCTTGGGAAATGGGATTTAGAGGAAGGGGTTAGTTGGGGGCTGCTAAATTAATGCTCTGATTCTGAAGCTCTTAAGAGACACAGAAAGAAGTGTGCTACCAATAACCTTTTTCTTTACGAAAAATGTTGAACTTTTGACACGCATTGTGAAATAAAGCAAGTCCGTGTCGTATTAACAATATGGTGACGGTCATTGGTCGGAGGAGCCGCCAATTATTGTAAGGTTACTGTACACTATTGTTTAAACGCGTCTTCGTAGACCTACTGATTTTGTTCAAACAAATCTGCTTTTGTGCCCCCATTCAGTATAGTTGTTAATTCCCGATCATGACGCTTGGAACATCTTTATCGAGTGTTTCCTGAACAATAGCAAATTTAATTGTCCAGTCGCTTAATACCGAATAAAACTAAAGTTTTAAGTCAATATTATTCATTCACTACATCGCCAGGGACTTAATTGTTAGGTTCTTTGTCGTGTGTGTGCGTTTGTGTATATATGTATATATATATATATATGTGTGTGTGTGTGTATGTATATATATATATGTGTGTGTGTGTATATGTATATATATATATGTGTGTATGTATATATGTATATATATGTGTATGTATATATATGTGTATGTATATATATATGTATATATATATATATATATATGTGTATATATATATAAATTTTAAAGGTTGAATAAAAAAGAAGACAAGGGGAAAATTTGACAATGGGAGACAGTGTTATCGAACGAGAGAGGAGGCAGTATTATTTTTATGATCATCAATTAGACGATAAAGTTCTTTTAAAGACGACAATCCGGTTTCAATTTTTAGTTTTACGCTTAAGCCAGCCGCTCCCAAATTTATTTTGTCGTGGAAACCTTATACGATATTTTTATTTTTAAATTGCAGAACCAACGCTTATATATTTTGCAGAAAAAACCTCGACAACCTGAAGACATTGAATGAAACAAAAATTGATTTAGAGAGAGAAGTGCTGAAGCCATTTTATTTTTGATAGTTTATCTTTTCTTTTATTTGCTTCAGTTATTGGACTGCGGCCATGCTGGAGCACCGCCTTGAAAGATTTTAGACCCCAGTACTTACTTTTTAAGTGTGGTACTTATTTTTGTCGTTCTCTATTACCAACCTACAAGGTTACGTGGAGGTAAGCAAACCAACAACGGCTGTCAAACGATGGACACACACACACATACATATATATATATATTCAAAATGTGACCGCGCGCGTACCGTTGGCGATTTTTTTCCCCTCTGTCTTCCCTTCTCTGGATCTTTCCTTCTCCTATGTTTCCGACGAAGAGCTCCGCTCGAAACGTTAACCCTCCTTCTTTCCTGAGCGTCCAATAATACTATATTTGTTCCACGTCCTCGCGTTGCTGTGTTTTTTTGTGCTTTCTTGTTTGGATTAACTATATATATATATATATATATATATATATATATATATATATATATATACGTGAAGGGCTTCTACGTAGTTTCCGTCTATGAAATTCACTCAGAAGGTATTGGTCGGTTCGGAGATATAGTATAAAACCTCGCCCACGATGCCGCACAGCGAGACTGAAAATAATTTTTTAATAAATTCTTTTAAAAGATACCATATCTTGCAGAACCGCGGAATTTCTCACAATGAACACTAAAAATCCTTGCCTTATATCATAGTCATGAGCAGTGGTGACTCGTAGATAAAATTAGTTGGGGACGCTGCTTCAGAAGATTTTTAGCCGTTGTTTTAATAAGGAAACAAACATATAGGCGCAGGAGTGGCTGTGTGGTAAGTAGCTTGCTTACCAACCACATGGTTCCGGGTTCAGTCCCACTGCGTGGCATCTTGGGCAAGTGTCTTCTGCTATAGCCTCGGGCCGACCAATGCCTTGTGAGTGGATTTGGTAGACGGAAACTGAAAGAAGCCTGTCGTATATATGTATATATATATATGTATGTGTGTGTATATGTTTGTGTGTCTGTGTTTGTCCCCCCACCATCGCTTGACAACCGATGCCGGGGTGTTTACGTCCCCGTCACTTAGCGGTTTGGCAAAAAGAGACCGATAGAATAAGTACTGGGCTTACAAAGAATAAGTCCCGGGGTCGATTTGCTCGACTAAAGGTGGTGCTCCAGCATGGCCGCAGTCAAATGACTGAAACAAGTAAAAGAGTAAAAGAGTATAGAAAGAAAATTTATACATGAACTTGATCGGTTCACGTTTTAGCCACTGCCGGATTGTGCGTTTAATTCACCTGAACACAGCCGCGAATTTCCCCTTGTTTTTCAAAATTCCTCCCTAAATCACAAGATAAGGTGGGTAGGAATCTGCCCTATCTTTCAAATCCTAGCAGCAACACTTTAGCTGGAAACAGGATAATAATCTAATCCTACGCTTTATCATATTCAAGAATATAAACACGTTTTTAAGCACAGCACACGCGGAGTCAAAAAGAAACACTACCTTTTACCAGCATACCAGGGTCGGCACTGTGTAACCACAGTTCTCTCTCTCCCTAGCATGAAGCTTCTTATCTCGGACATGTGAGCATGCGCACAGCAGCCAAACACCGCGTCGCTGGAACTGTGAAGCGCACAGTTCTATACAAAGATTTTTGTATTTTTTTCATAAACTAGGGGATGACTACTGACATTAAGCTTAATGATTATAAAATGTACAAATATAAAGAAAGAATTAAAGAAAAAAGGACTTGTTATATTGAATGTTACCGATAATATCGAGTGGAAATAGGGGGTGCTGCAGTTCTGCAGTCCCTATACAGGAGTCGCCACTGGTCATGAGCATTATGCAATCTCGTTTTCTCTCCAATATAATCTATCATTACATCAGCATAAGGAACCATTTTATTTCATTTGCTGTTTACGTTGTTGTTGTCGCTATTATGTCGTTATTGTTGTTACAAATTAAATTGTTTTTACGATCTTTCGATTTAGCACATTAAATGACGGAGTGGATGGAAGCACTCCGTCGATTACGACGATGAGGGTTCCGGTTGATCCGATCAACGGAACAGCCTGCTCGTGATATTAACGTGTAAGTGGCTAAGCACTCCACAGACACGTGTACCCTTAACGTAGTTCTCAGGGATATTCAGCGTGACACAGAGAGTGGCAAGGCCGGCCCTTTGAAATACAGGTACAACAGAAACAGGAAGTAAGAGTGAGAGAAAGTTGTGGTGAAAGAGTACAGCAGGGATCACCACCATCCCCTGCCGGAGCCTCGTGGAGCTTTTAGGTGTTTTCGCTCAATAAACACACACAATGCCCGGTCTGGGAATCGAAACCGCGATCCTCCGACCGCGAGTCCGCTGCCCTAACCACTGGGCCATTGCGCCTCCACTTATTCTACTGTAGCTAAATAAACAAGATATACAAAACTATCTTATGGGATCGTTATATTTCAGTTTAGGGATTTTAGCAAACAAAAAACAAAAAGTAAAAATAATACAAAGAGGCGCAGACATGGCTGTGTGGTTGAGAAGTTTGCTTGCCAACCATGCGACATCTTAGATTCAGCCCCATTGCGTAACACATTGGACAAGTGTCTTCGTCTATAAGCCCGGACCGATTAAAGTGTTGTGAGTGAATTTGGTAGGCGGAAACTGAAAGAAGTTCCTCGATTCTCTGAATCGACACCTTATACTACTCGTTTATCTATCTATCTATATATATATATATGTTGATTCGCTAGCTTCTGCACGCATTTTTTTTCTCTCCTTGTTTATCTCCGTGTTTCTTTTCTGTGTATCTTTCTGTCGAAGAGCATAGGCTCGAAACGTAAAAGACTTGTTTTATTTATATTCCTGAGCGCTATACTAATACAATTGTTTGTTTGTACTCCACCTGCCTTCGTCTTTTGTTTATTTTCATAAAGCTTCCCGTTATATATATATATATATATATATATATGCTATTTGGGATATTAGAATAAATTTGTAACTAAATAAGTTTCGTCTAATGTTCAGAAAATATTCAGCAAAAAAATTTTAGAATAAATAAAACGAAAGAAAAATTTTGAAAAAGAGCTTATGAATAATGAATATATGTTGGTCAGTATTTGTTGTCGAGAATTTATACATTGGAGGTTTCGTGTGCGTATGTGTGTATGTGTGCACTATATAAATTATGTATACAGTATATTCATAGTTCTGTAAATATAATGTATACTTACAAAAATATGTACCTACTATCAATATTCAAAATCCGTTTAGAAAATCAAAAATAGGCTTTGTCACAAGATTAATGACATATGCTCTTATCATGCGAGAGAAAAAAAAATATATATATATATATATTCATATATATATATATATATATATATATAGAGAGAGAGAGAGAGAGAGAGAGAGAGAGAGAGAGAGAGAGAGAGAGAGAGTAGTTTTGGTGAAGCATTGTGTGATATTACATTAAAGAGACTTGATAGATGCAAGAATATATAAAGTAAACTATAAAAAAACTAAACAAAGTTGTTTACCTTATATTTCTATATTTCGGGACTATTACCTCTTCCTCAGGACATGTGGAAAAGCAAGAAATGGAAACAGGTCATTGCTCAGATGTGTTGGGGAGGAAGGTGACATACAGACAGGGGTTGCTATAGTAACCATTCAGCTTCGTGTAGCATTTATCTGTTGTTAATGGCCGGTCTCAGTTTGCCTCTGTTGTGTTGAGTGGCCCTGATGGATACCTTGAAATTCTGGGTCTGACACTTCTATTGGTGTTTTTTTTTTATTGAAGTGTCTGTGCACGTATGTTCTTTGATTCGAACATGCAAATCCTTGTGGTGCCCCCAATGGAGGTAGCTCCACATTTACTGTAGACTCCCTCGTATACAATATAGGCCCTCGAGAACAATTTGAAGTCGTTGATTAAGCAATTGGATAGTGTGTTCTCCACGATCCTATCTAAAGTATTATTCCTAGAAATTTCCTTGGGGATGGACCAGTAAGCTCCATTTTATATGTTGAGTGCCTCCCTGTCGATTAACATATTGTATAGCGCCAGTGGTTCTGTCATCGAAATAGTATAGTTTAAGGAAGCACATGTCAAACTTAGGATTATGGGCCTTCTTATGTTTTACTCACTTTAATGTTTTTTCAATGCAGACGTTTGGATAAAGATAGAGGATAGCCGTTGTGCATTACGTTCTTGAGTTACCGTTTGGGGTTGGAAGCTTTGTTGACTGTATCGCTGCTTCTGTCGCTTATGCGTGTGATTTCGTTTCGTACGTATGCAGCTTTGGCTCTGGTGGGCAAGTCTGATTCATAGTGTTCGAACATATTCCTACTGGCAGCTTTCTTGTGAAACTTAGTATAGCTGGAACCCTCCTCCGTGATACTGATTTGGAAATTAAGCAGAGAAAGGATTCCAGACTCGTTCAGGTGTTCTATTTCAAATTTTATTTGCGTGTCGACGTTGCTGAATTTTTTGTGGTGACAGCAGCGGAGGCGATAGCAACAGCGGCAGTGGCGGTAGCAGCGGCGGAGGCGATAGCAACAGCGGCAGTGGCGGTAGCAGCAGCGGAGGCGATAGCAACAGCGGCAGTGGCGGTAGCAGCAGCAGCGTCAGCCGCGGGCTGGCTGGCGTGTAACTTTTACTGGGTAGTTTCTGAGTGATGTAGTTCAAGAGAGAAGAAACTGAGAAAAACAGAGTAGGGTTGGGGATGACAGAAGACATTATTGGGATTATGAGAAGGAAATGGGAAAGTACCATTTGATGGGAATGGTGATATCAATTTGGCTCATACGTGTGTCTTTGTGCCTGAGCTGGTCCCCATTCCCAATCCAATTGATAATTGCTGTTGGTTTGTTTACGTCCTATAACATAGCCGTTCAGCAAAGAGAGGCCTCTAGAATAAGTATTTCGCTTAAAAAATAAATACGGGGGCGACCTATTCGACTAGAACCCTTCAAGATGGTACCCCAGCATAGCTGCAGCCCAATATCAGAAACGAATGAAAGATAAAGTAAGGTTAATGGATCTCCGTCGATTTCAACGATGAGTATCTAGTTGTTCAATCAACTCAACTCCCTATTTATTGAAATAGCGTATAAGTGGCTGAGTTTTCCACAAAAACGAATCCTCTTAATACAATATTCGTGCAGAACAAGCGTTACACAGTCTGTGACAAACCTGGCCTTTCCAGTGACAGGCTTCAAACAGTTTCCGTCTACCCAGTTTCAATTGGATTTACCCGGGGCCATGGTAAAAGGCGCTTGTTTTACGATGCCGCTCAGTATGATGGAACCCAAGAGCTCATGATTGTGGAATGAACTTCTTAACCATTCGGCTATACTGCTTCCATTTGCCAATGGTAAATTGTTGCTAGATGGCAATTTTTTTTCGACGTTGTCTTAGAGTTCTATGTCTGCAGTAATAGTCACAACAGTTGCTGGTAGATATATTAGTCGTATATCATTTCACTGAAATTTTGTAGAGAGTTAGCAACTGTTTAGAAGTGAAGAAACGAAAAAGGAAGCCTTGCCTTTCGGTATGCAATATCAAATATGTGAGATCAGCAGGTAAGATTATAAGATATAGTGAGATCTGGTAACTGTAACGAGGACAAGAGCTTTAGTTGTGTGCAGTTCATGCATAATATAGGATAAGTGCAAGATTATTTCCTTCTTTTATGGGGTTTTTGTATTAATGCCGTTGAAGGGCATTAAGTTGTTAGGTCATCATTGAAGGATAATGCAAATCTGAATGAAGTATCTAGGTTTCGTGAAGATATTGCCTGTATGCGAAAGGTTAAGGAAGAGTAAAAAATTGCATCGTCTTTGTGAGCTTGTGTGTGGTTGAAAAGCCATTGCTATAAAGAAAAGTTGAGGAAACATAACCGAACTTCGAATTACAGAGTCGATAAATTATGTATCGCAGTTTCGTAAAAGCACGCTACAATGGTTGTAGTCTAACAAAAAATTTGTAATTCAAGAAATGGGTAACTGATGGATCCCATAAGCAGCCAATTTAGCTTGGGAGCTTTCACTGGTCGAAAGCTTTGATGATGATAAAGGCAGCATCTCTATTTAGAAGAGACCGTTGATGTGTGACTTAAGAGACTCGGGAAGACGATGGATATTGTTTAGAAATCACATTATGGAAAATGTCATTGATGTTAATATTCATAGACATTCATCTCTCGTACTCCTGTGAGACAGTTCATCCTTCTCATAGATAGGAAGTGTACAAATTATTCGCGTGACGAATAGGATGTTGTGAATGTTCATATCTTCCCCAAAGTATTATCAAAACATGTAGAATTAAATGACTTCAAAAAGTAACCGGCCTCAGATCATTAACACAAATTACAAAATAGCTGTACATATCCTTTTTGTACAATACGTCATCATTCACAGAGTAAGTTAGTTGATAGGATAATTGTGATTACAAAATCTAGAAAATTGGTTGATCGTTTAGCTCTGTAGAATAGCATGATAAATATATAATAAATGTCTATAACAACTGAAAACAAAACGTTTACTCTTTTGTACTCATTAGCAGTTGATTTAATAATCAAAGATAGGGAATGACAATGAGAAATATAAAATTTAAATGGTCGTAAACTATAAATCTTATTGTTGGAAATATGTTCACAACGAAAAGAGAGGGATAACCCATTCATTTTTGTATTTGAAAATATGCCATTAATTATTTTGGGGAAGATGATGGCCCCTCGCAAAGGATTGCGAGGATTATATTTCTATTTAGGATTTCCTAAAACTATATTACATCAAGACTCATTCACTTCTCGTAAAAGGAGGGAGAAGAGCTGTTTACTTTCTTCTTACTCCACTTTCGTGTTGTTTATAAGCGAGGAATCATAATGAAAGTTTTCAACGAAAGAAAAAGGAATCTAGAATCTGAAATGAAATTTTGTTATGTTTACCATTCTGCTCGCTGTTTTAAGATAGCAATCTTGTATGATGATAAACGTGAAAACATTCATTAAAGTCTTTAGTCACGAGCAAGACATCAAATCTTTCTAAGCTAAGTAGGAAGATAAATAAAAGCTCATATAGCTTTATTTCTTCGACCTTTAATTCAAGATACCGCGTTAGCTATCACTTTCCTATGTGTGGTTATAGAATAAGGGAGCGCCGGTGTATCCCATCTGTTTACAACAGAATTCAAACAGAGAGAGAGTATCAAATACTAGGGTTGTCTCAGTCAAATCAAATGTTTGTTTGAACCTTTTTTTTTGTTTTTTACAAGGTCTTGCACTGGAGGAAGGGAGTGCATCCATAGCCTTTGCGGATCGTCAGAGACTAGTAAGATTGATGTGGTTAATGTTTTTGAAAAACAGAGAAAAACCCATCATGAACAGGAAGAGAATTCCTGAGGATTGACTGGTTGTAGTGATTAGTACGAGTACTGGAAGTAGAGTTAATGCTGTGACGAGAGAAAGAGAAATGAATAAGTCAGAAAAGCTTAAGTGGAAGTGGTGGGAGACCAGATTCGAGGAACAAACGTCACTGCAGTGAAAGAGACAGTGTGAGAAGACGACAACACGTCTGAGCGCCATATAGGAGTGTGTTGATGAGGGACTTCATTCCAGTCAAGGGAAATACAGGATTTTGATCCTGAAAGTGAAATGATAATAATTCTTTTTAATTTTGATGCAATGCCAGACATCTAGAGTGGAGGCAGTTGAATCGATTTCATTGACACCTCCACCCCACAGGACTTGACTAGTACCTTTTTTTATTGATCCTAAATTTCGCATTTTATTAAATGCGAAATTGACCCCCGGCAGAAATTGAACTAAGGACGTAAAGAGTCGAAAGTAATGCATCTGAGCCTGTTTCCCAACGCGCTAACGATTCTACAAGCTCACCACCTTAAAACACTGCTGATAACTTTATAGAAGGAATATCTAAGCGGGGAGTCTACACAATGGTACCTATTTACATCTAGACAGACTGACCCAGAGTTAAGTATTGGCTGCAGCGCCATTGACAGGATACGAGCCACTGCTCGTTCCCTCCGGTTAGACGTTTAGTACTTTATCTACTCAGTAGATCACTCTGATAGAGGTTTTGACATTCTATCAGCTTGGTAGATGTCACTTTTTTTGGAAGTTCGATATTTTATCAACTCACCAGATGACACTCTGCTAAAAGTTCGATATTCTAACAGTTTGACAGACGTCACATTTGCTAGAAGTTCGATACACTGACAGCTCACCTCGGCAGACATGACTCTACTAGAAGGTTAATACTCTTATAGCAGATTCGAAACCGAATCGCAGATAGCATGGTACGATCACTGTTGTGTCATGTGATCGGCCGATTAACCGACAAACCAGCATCGAGCCATCACGTGATTCGGCCTTTTTAGCATTTCTTAATGAGCTCCATAGAAAGGTGGTGTTTTGACGGCAATTTCAGTATGCTGAGACAGTCGCTTTAACATCTCCATCCTCATTTCATTCACCAGTTGTTGCAGATAGAAGGTACAGCTTTTGCCGTCACGAATATAGCGGGATTATTTTTTCCAGTTGTGATGGGCCAATCACAGATTGATACACACCAACTAGTTCGTTGTAGACCCCAGTAGTATGTCTCTCCCAGTGTGTATAAATTGTTGCTTTTATTTTTCATCCAAAGAAGCAACACAGAAAATACGATGTGCCGTAAATAAAGCTTCTGTCAATTGTTCATGAGTCTTCTTAATCACTTTTACAAGCAGCCTTAAAAAGACATTTTCATTCACCACCAGCATCACATCAGAAGCATAACAACACCCTCCATGACACTTTCTTGGAGTATTTCTCAGAGGTAATCCGTTAAAAAAATGTCTTAGTGGTCCAAGAGTTAAATGCCTTTTAAAAATATTGAATAAAATTTATTATATAGGCGCAGGAGTGGCTGTGTGGTAAGTAGCTTGCTAACCAACCATATGGTTCTGGGTTCAGTCCCACTGTGTGGCATCTTGGGCAAGTGTCTTCTGCTATAGCCCTGGGCCGACCAAAGCCTTGTGAGTGGATTTGGTAGACGGAAACTGAAAGAAGCCTGTCGTATATATGTATATATATGTGTGTGTTTGTGTTTGTGTTTGTCCCCCTAGCATTGCTTGACAACCGATGCTGGTGTGTTTACGTCCCCGTCACTTAGCGGTTCGGCAAAAGAGACCGATAGAATAAGTACTGGGCTTACAAAGAATAAGTCCCGGGGTCAATTTGCTCGACTAAAGGCGGTGCTCCAGCATGGTCGCAGTCAAATGACTGAAACAAGTAAAAGAGTAAATTAGTAAAGAGAGTAAATACTTTTTATATGATAAATATTATCAAAAAATAAGTTGTTTATTTATAATTTTTTTTCCATATAAATATATTCTTTGGGACAAATTTTGTTTCGTTTAATGTCATACTAAAATTTGGGCGGCTGGAGTTATCTGTAAACTACAGGTATAGGTTCCACAGCAAACTAATTCTGGGAACGACTGCTTTATCAGCTCTGTTCGGCAGATGTCATTCCAAAAATAAATTGCTTAAACAAGGTGGTGAAGAATAGGGAGCGGAAAGTGTCAGTAAGGACAGTCTGCTGTTCTTACTGAATAGACAACAAATGTGACTTTAAGGCCTTCATATTTGTTTTCCAAATTATTCCACTGAATCTCTCCACCTATCCGTTACTTGGAGAGTTATAACCTATGCTTCGACTATATGAATTAGTTTTTGTTTGTGAAACATTCATCCACCTTCTGACTCACAAAAGAGGCTTCACAATCAGAATGAATGTAAGCCAACATACCAAAAATAGAGAACAGCTGGTAAAGACAATTAATGGTCTTTGAAGCAGTCAGGCTTGCACAAAGAAATACAAAAAGTAACTTGGAAAGTTCCCTCACGATATTTAAGAAAATATCGATTCTTGTCAATACAAAAAGGCATCCTCTGAAGTCGATATTTTGCTATCATGGAATGACATCTCAACATAGTACAGTCTGGTAAATGCGTCGGGACTATATCAAAACAAAATAGTGAAACTGTAACTCAGAGCTATTCTTTAACGCGACAACGAGCCGTCCTTTACTTTATTTCTAAACTGCTTGTCGAAGATTTAGCTTACATGAAGATAAGGCCACTGAGATTCTACATAGAGATGAAGTTTCTGAGACCCCGTTTTTTTTTTTTTCTGATTACAGTAAACGAGAGATGAATTCAGCACGACAACCTATCAAAACACCTATAACATTTATATAGCACTGCCCTGCTTGAAACGATGAACTATTGAACTATACAACCTTGTGATAAATAACGAAGCGTTCGCGCGAAGCAGTGTTTAGGCATGAGCAGAATTTAGGCTAAGTTGAAATAAATTCTGCTCATACCTAAACACTGCTTGGCGCTAACGCTTCGTTGTTTACCTCGACCAGACGATTTACTAGCGCAAATCAGTCAACGTGTTAACTGAATCTTTATATATAAAAGTGAAGTTGTGTGTCTGTCTCCTACGATTTAGATTCCTAACTACTCCCACATTTTGCGGTGCAGTTTAACCAAAACCGGGTATCTTATAGTCGTGATTCATATCGAGCCCTTCTGGGTATTAGTGCGCGTCTACGATGAGTCTACGATTTTAAAAAAAATTTACCATCGTTTTTTTCCATTTTAATGCATTTTTTCGCTATTATATAAGGGAAGTAACTCTCTAAAAATGTCTGCGATGAGTCAACGATTTTTAAAAAAAAAAATTTACCATAATTTTTTTTCCATTTTTAATGCATTTTTTTGCTATTTTTTGGCTATAACTCTCTAAAAATGCTTATATAGTTATTTCCCTTACAAACCCGAGCAACGCCGGGCGATATTGCTAGTTATATATAAAGCTACGGCTTTATTAAATTCATTCAGAGTTGCCTCTGTTAGGTACATCTCACTGACAAGAGTAAAAAAACTCGAAACCGGGTGTTTTCACACATTTTTACCTTAAGAGAGATTTTTTTCCTCCACGGTAACTGCAGTGTATTTGCCTTATGGAGTTGAAATATTTGACAAACACATTTCAACTAGCCTAAATTCTGCTTGTGATATATATTTTACCGTTACACGGGCTGGATCGCTGAAACAAAAGTATTAGGTGTACTATCCAGACTTAGAGCTAGTGAAATACCTGACCTCTGAGCCGACTTTTATCATCCTCTCAACTCTTAGAGTCAAAAGTAAGCGTTTCAATAAAATTAAAAATTAAGTTCTTAATCTCTTTGATGGTTAACCGAGTTTCTTTTACACTTGAAGATCCTAGGGCTTAGTGAATCGTTTGAAAATGTGGGAAAACTATTAGTAATGTATACACACAGAGAAATTACTAAGTCTTAAGTGTATTTGTTGGATTGTGTAATTTAATTAGTTACAAGAGCATTATTTCTTCTGGTTGAAACTAATGACTTAATTATTTGCGATCTGGGGAAAATGGGAAGCATGTTGTGTTATGAATTTGTTAAAAGCACGAACAAATTTAAGCAAGAAAGTGAACAGAGACGGTAGGATTTTTCTGTGCGTGAAATCTGACGGTTTCAAGGTTAACAATGTTGAAAAAAATTCTGGAGTGTTTTATTTCCCCAGTAGCACCAAAACAAAACAGGAAAAAAACGAGAGAGAAAAAGAAAATGTAGAAATCCTTTACAAAAGAAGGAAAATATGAGAAAGAAAAAGAGAAAGAGGAGTTGGAATATTGGGACGTGAGTGAAACAACATCGTAAAAGTAATTGCATCAGATACCGCCGTTGTCGCTCTCCCCTTCAACAGCAAAACCAACAAGAAAAAAAACTAGTTAAAATCTATTTCTAACATAGACACAATACCTTTTTTTTTTAGAGCTACAGAAGAGATAGGGAAAAAGAAAAATGAGACTACGTGACATCCGTGTTTTTTCAAAGATTAATGAGGTGGATTATGTAATTGCTACTCCAATCGGGAATCCCTTTCGTTTACAATATTATAAGTGTGACATTTCGATAGACTGGTGATAGAATCTTCAACAACACAAACTGGATTGGTTTTAAAACATCCGAAATAAAATGAAGGTGTCCAATGAGGTAATAATAATGCAGAAGGCTATTCATTAAAAGCTAAATAGTTTTTTTCCCTCCCAGAAGAAACACCAATAAATGTTCCACGTTTTCAAACCACGGTATCAATTCTCCATTATTATAACTTAAACGGGACAATTTCTCATCATGACAATCGAATAATTTACATCAAATAATCGTATTTAAGTTCCTTTGAGCCTTCCTAAGATTCGTGTCACGATCAGCAGGCTATATATTAAGACCGAACGCCACGATCATTGCAATGAAGCACTTAAATCACCTTTTAATGAAGCATTTATATTTATGAAGTGTTTTATTACTAAAGCGATAGTTTCGAGAAGTAATTATACTCGAAGAATGTAAGTTGGCATTCGAGATTTTTAAATTCGTGAGAAAATGCTTTACGACAGGAATGACTGTGATTAAGTAATAATGTTCTGAATTGGACTGGATAATTGATTAATTTGTGGGCTGTAGTGCTAACCATTTACATGATATTGTAGGATGATTTTAATAATTCGCTTCCGAACAATCGGACATATTTAGCAACAATGTTGGTTTCAAATTTTGGAACAAGGAAAGCAATTTCGAGGGACGAGGTTAGAGTCGATTATATCGACCCCAGTGCTCAAATCGTACATATTTTATCGACCCCGAAAGAATAAAAGGTAAAGTTGGTCTCGGCAAAATTTGAACTCAGAACGTGAAGACGGACGAAATGCCGCTAAGCATTTTGTCCAACGCGGTTGCGATTTTGCCCGCTCGCCGGCTTCGCCGCCTTAACAATATTAACATGTAACCCGAAACAAGTACTGTATAGATGAATAACTCATGCAGGTCCAAAAGAAGAAGCTAGAAATAGCAACCAAATCTTCTCCAAACTTCACACTAACCATCAGAATATGCATAGTAACAAAGAGAATGTCAAATTCAAAGATTTTTTTATGTGGATATATTTGCGAAATATTTGGATCTTTTCGGTTTGAACGGCAGTTTTTAACATAATTTCTAGGTAATTAAAAAATTTTAAACTTCGTATACTGGTAGAATGTGTTTATAAAACATCTTTTCCTCTTGCCTTTATTGAGAAAATTCTATAGTTTGTAAGATATTTGTTGGTTTTTTTTCTTCAATTTCTGCAATTTCAACCAATCAGTGACGTCTATTGAGGTAAAAAGCATTCTGTGTCGTATGAATATGTCCCTCGTTTAAGAAACAGATTGGGTTTATTTACATTTGTGAAGAAAAAAGATTCCCTTCCCCCACCCCTAACCCTAACCCTACAAGAGATTGAAAAGCAATAGATCGATTCTAGGGTCATAATTATGGGTGACAAATTCATATGACACCGCTAGAAAAAACTGCCGTTCAAACCGAAAAGATCCTAATATTTTCTGGTATAATTAGCATAATAATAATGATAATTTAATATTAGTTTCAACATGAATTCTTCGTAAATTATAATTTGATTTAAAATTATAATTTGAATTGCATTTAAAGATGGGGGTTTTTTTTTTCATTCATTTTGATTCATTTTGAAATGTGGAGAAATAAGGAGATTAAATGAGCGAGCAGACGAAACCGCCACAAATTTTGAACGTCATTTTTCTTCCCTACACCCGGGTACGACTTAGAATCGCAGCTTCAGTTGATCGTCATGATCTCTCTCTCTTACTCTCTTACTTGTTTCAGTCATTTGACTGCGGCCATGCTGGAGCACCGCCTTTAATCGAGCAACTCGACCCCGGGACTTATTCTTTTTGTAAGCCCAGTACTTACTCTATCGGTCTCTTTTTGCCGAACCGCTAAGTGACGGGGACGTAAACACACCAGCATCGGTTGTCAAGCAATGCTAGGGGGACAAACACAGACACACAAACATATACACACACACTTATATATATATACATATATACGACGGGCTTCTTACAGTTTCCGTCTACCAAATCCACTCACAAGGCATTGGTCGGCCCGAGGCTACAGTAGAAGACACTTGCCCAAGGTGCCACGCAGTGGGACTGAACCCGGAACCATGTGGTTGGTAAACAAGCTACCTACCACACAGCCACTCCTGCGCCTCGCGTCTTTGTGTTAAAAAATATTCCTATTTCGACCATCTTGTCTTTGTGTTACAGGCAGCCAACCTGCACCATCGCATCTTTGCGTTATAGTTATTCCAACCATGACCATTTCGTCTTTCAGTTAAAGACAGCCAATCCTGCTTTGTCTAGAATCTCTAAAATAAAAATGTGAAGAAAAAAAAAAGAATTAAGGAAAAAACAAATATGAATATATACAAAAAGAAATTAAAAGTGTTTTGGTAAGAATATCTTCCAGGATAATTTATATCACGTAACAAGGACATAAACAAACAGACAGACAGACAGACAGACAAAGTACCTCTATGTCTTGGCTTCCCACCAACCATGGGGCCTATTTAGGATTACATACATACATACATACATACATACATACATACATACATACATACACACTGATAGATAGATAGATAGATAGATAGATAGATAGATAGATAGATAGATAGATAGATAGATAGATAGATAGATATAGAATCCCTTGCCAAAAGGGATAAAAGGAGATAGTAGAGCAATACTGTTGTTATAAATGGAATCTGGATGTCAAAATTAGCATTAGAGGCCCCTTAATCCTTTAATCCCTGCCAATCCTTCCTTTTAAAGTTCACTTCATAATCCTTTGATGATTTCATGACATTTAGCTAAGTTTTATGCAAATTTTACACCGCCATGTTTGTTGCATGCCAATTGTACACTTTCTTCCTCTTCCCTTACTCTCTCTCATTCTTCCTTTTGCTTTTCTTTCCTCTTTCCATCCCTGCTTTCCTCTTTCCGTCCTCTCTCCTCACGCCTCTTCTCTTTCTCACTCCCACTCTTCTACCTCCACTTCTCCACTCCGTCTCTTTTCCTCCGTCTCTTCCATATTTCCCTTTCCTGCCTTCTCCTTTTCACTCCCTTTCTGCCGCTTCTCTTTCCATCGACCCCCCCCCGCTTCAACCTCATATTCTCTCTCCCTTGCTGCGTCTTATCTTTAGCATCTCCTCCCCCTCCCTTTTCTGTTACCCTCTTTCGTGCCCTTCTCTTTCCCTACTGCATTTAGTTCTCTCTTTTTATCTGTTCCTTTCGCATCCATCCATCCATCCATCCATCCATCTAGCTCTCTATCTATCTATCTATCTATCTATCTATCTATCTGTCTGTCTGTCTGTCTGTCTGTCTGTCTGTCTATCTCTCTGTCTGTCTGTCTGTCTGTCTGTCTATCTCTCTGTCTGTCTGTCTGTCTGTCTATCTCTCTGTCTGTCTGTCTGTCTATCTATCTATTTATCTACCTATCTGTCTATCTGTCTGTCTGTCTATCTATCTATCTATCTATCTATCTATCTACCTATCTATCTATCTATCTATCTATCTGTCTGTCTGTCTGTCTGTCTGTCTATCTATCTATCTATCTATCTATCTATCTATCTATCTATCTATCTATCTACCTATCTGTCTATCTATCTATCTATCTATCTATCTATCTATCTATCTATCTATCTATCTATCTATCTGTCTATCTCTCTGTCTGTCTGTCTATCTATCTGTCTATCTATCTGTCTATCTATATTCTATTTTATTTTATTCTAGTCTATTCTTTTTCTATTTCTATTAATCTATCTGCTTGTCTTTCTGCCTATCTCAAAATTGTTGATCTTTTGTGAGCAAACTAAACTTCTCTCTATATTTTTCATATTTCCTGATACTCTTTCTCTCTCTCTCTCTCTCTCTCTCTCTCTCTCTTCCTCCCCTTTTTCCATTCTTCCGTCAAATATATACCTGTTAGTTCGTATTTACTCAGTAAGATTTCTGCCCATTATGACAACAGAGTTAGGTTATTCGCTCCAACTCATCTGGTGACTCTCTCTCTCTCTCTCTCTCTCTCTCTCTCTCTCTCTCTCTCTCTCTCTCTCTCTCTCTCTCTCTCTCTCTCTCTCTCTCTCTCTCTCTCTCTCTCTCTCTCTCTCTCTTCTTAATATCTAGTCATTCATTCGCACTAACCTTTTCTTTGAACGTCTTCCAGAAAGAAAAAAACATCTCATGTCGTGTGTTTTTAGCTAAGATTTTAGCCGACAGGAGTGCTCGGAGCATTTTTACATTTCTCATTTAACAAATGTTTATTTTTGCTATTATGCCATTTCGTTTCAAATGTCTGTTATTACAATAAAGTCACAGTAAAAGAACACTAAAAGCAGTTCTGAATTCTTATTCTGCAGGACCACACCTTTCCTTCACTGAAGTAGATAAAACCTCACACCGTTTCTCCCACAGCTCGTGCGCTCTCATTATCTTACACGTTCATGTCAGACATTTTATATAGTTTAGTCACATACGGGTATATTCCGTTTATTTATTCTCCCTCCTTTTCTCTCTCTCTCTCTCACTCACTCTCTCTCTTTCTATGTCTATCTATTATTCTAACTTTGTCTCTATCAGTCTGTCTGTCTCAATGTCTGCCTGTCTATCTATCTATCTATCTATCTATCTATCTATCTATCTATCTATCTATCTATCTATCTATCTATTTATCTTATTTCTTTATTGCCCACAAGGGGACAAACAAAGACAGACAAAGGAATTAAGTCGATTACATCGGGCCCAGTACGCAACTGGTACTTAATTTATCGACCCCGAAAGGATGAAAAGCAAAGTCGACCTCGGCGGAATTTGAGCTCAGAACGTAACAGCAGACGAAATACCTATTTCTTTATTACCCACAAGGGGCTAAACACAGAGAGGACAAACACGGACAGACATAGGTATTAAGTCGATTACATCGACCCCAGTGCGTAACTGGTACTTAATTTATCGACCCCGAAAGGATGAAAGGCAAAGTCGACCTCGGCGGAATTTGAACTCAGAACGTAACGGCAGACGAAATACCGCTAAGCATTTCGCCCGGCGTGCTAACGCTTCTGCCAACTCGCCGCCTTCTATCTATCTATTTATCTGTCTACCTATACAATGACTGATTGTATAAGAAGTACGCTTCACAATCATGAGGCCCTTGGCTCGATGCGACTACCGACAGTGACAAGTCTTTTACTGTAGCCTGGTATCGACTCATGCCTCGTGAGTGAAATTAGATAAGTGGTAATTGTGTGGAAGCCCTTCGAACCAACTGTATTTATGATTCAAATGATCCACTTTGTTACATGCTGTGTCATGCTGATTCTGGCTGTGATTACATTAATGGTAGACGTATCTGCGAAATACTCAGCCCGTTAATTCACTGAGTAAGCGGTACGCTGTGTGTGTGTGTGCGCGCGTTCATGTGTGTGCGATTATACTAAGGTGTCGATATTCCATAATCTTTCTTAACTAATCAAAACTCATCTGGACTCTAAAGCGATCACTTCGCCAACTAACTTGCCTTTTAGTTCAGCCTCCTACTCTGATGATATGAAATGGAAACTGTAAGAAAAAGAAGGAGAGAGAGGAACGGGGAAATGGAGAATTGTTCATTGACAGACAATTTTGTTCGATAAATGGTCACTCATCCTGCAAAAAATAGCTGCCAAAATCCTCACAAACAATTTCCTACTGACTTATATATTATATTAAACAATGTAACTGTTGATTCCAGTTGAGGGAGTTGTTACGACTGAAACATCGTTGAACTGATCCTGTAATATATACAAATAAGAAAGTTTACTTCGAGCCAACGACGGAGACCTCTGCGCCTCTAACGTGTGTGTGTGTAGACACTGGTATGTCTATGTGGTTAAGTTCGCATTGCAGCCACGTGGATGTATTTATATGTACACGTTTTGGGTGGTCGAATAAATACGTACACAGACAGACAGACAGACAGACAGACAGACAGACAGATAGACAGATAGATAGATAGATAGATAGATAGATAGATAGATAGATAGATAGATAGATAGATAGATAGATAGATAGATAAGTTTCTTTATTGGCCACACAGGGCTGCACACAGATGGGACAAGTTACAAGGTAGAGCTTTTCTTTTGGGGGAGAAAAAAAAAAGGTGGCGTAGGTTTTCGATCAAAAGGGATCGTAAAAGGGAAAAAAGAACAGAAAAAAAGAAAAAGAAAAAAAAGAAAAAAGATAAAAAAGGAAAAGAAAGGAAAAGAAAAAAGGAAAGAAAGGAAAAGAAAAGATAGATAGATAGATAGATAGATAGATAGATAGATAGATAGATAGATAGATAGATAGATAGATAGATAGATAGATAGATAGATAGATAGATAGATAGATAGATAGATAGATAGATAGATAGATAGATAGATTGCACGCATATATATGTAACCTGAAGTAAATTTCGTCCAAATCTACTACAGCACTGGTTTCAGTCATCTTATTGTGGTCATAGGACAGTGCCATGAAATCTACCCAGAACATATAAGTTATTCAGTAAAATGTATTCTCCCTCACGCCAACACACTCAAACGAACAAATCCAACAGGTTTCTGACATCATCAAATTATCCATGTAGCTTTAGTTTCTGATTGCTGTTTGTTTTTAATTAAAACGCAAATTATAGTTTGTACATACAATATAGCCGAAGGAAAATACTTCGTGGGAGCGTTCTGCACACTAAATACAAATAGTTTGTACAGCATGTTAAAACTTAACATAACTTTTGAGATGTCCACCCAATGATGTGTACAAACTGTAAACTTATCAATTCAAAACTAAAACGAGCCGTCGTACAAGTGTTGCAACATGTTTTATAAAAATGTCTGAAATTAATAAAGAATTTCCATATAACTTATACAGAGAAGGCGGCAAGCTGGCAGGATCGTTAACACACCGGACAAAATGCTTAGCGACATTTCGTCCGTCCTTACGTTCTGAGTTCAAATTCCACCGGGGTCAACTTTGCGTTTTCATCCGTTTGGGGTTGATCAAATAAGTACCAGTTGAGTACTAAAAAAAAACGATAAATGTCGCCCTTTCAAGCCTAGCCAGGCTCATGGGCCCGGTTTCCCGGTTTCTGTGGCGTATGTGTTCCCCCCAGCTGGACGGGACGCCCGTCGATCGCAGCGTTCCTCAAGAAACAGGAAGAGAGAGTGAGAGAAAGTTGTGGCGAAAGAGTACAACAGGGGTCGCCACCCCCCTGCCGGAGCCTCGTGGAGCTTTTAGGTGTTTTCGCTCAATAAACACACACAACGCCTGGTCTGAGAATCGAAACCGCGATCCTTCGA
>NC_043001.1:135029003-135061503 GCF_006345805.1 Octopus sinensis | reverse complement strand
CCTAGGAAGCATCGACGCTTCCTGTCGACTTCGACACACTTACTGTGTCCTTATATATTTACGAAGGGGGGAGAAATACCATGCAGGCCTAGCTGTTGGGGGTATTTGTCTCCTCTTCGTAAATATATAAGGACACAGTGTGTCGAAGCCGACAGGAAGCGTCGATGCTTCCTAGGGCTAAACAGCGGTGGTGTAATCCCCTACTGTCACGTTAAGTTGACAGTATACAACCAGTGTAAAATTTACAATGTAATTATTCTTTTTCATTCCAGGTGCCATTAAGTCAAACATTTGTGAAGAGTAACAATGACACGCACAAAAAATTCGGCAGAACTGTCAAATTTTCAAAGAGGTCGTATTGTTGGGCAATCTGAGGTTGGTCTTAGCCACTGAAAAATTGCCGAAAATCTTCAAATTCCTCTTGCCACTGTTAATAGAATTATAGTGCAATTCAAAAGCCAAGGTAAAGAATCAACAGATTCTCGTCCCGGCCGACCTGGATCCTTCGGAAAGGAAGCTTCGCTATTTGAAGAGAATTGTGGAAAACGAACCTAGTTCGAAGGCTTCTGGCATTGCAAAACAGCTGTAAGTTAGTCCAAGAACGTGTGTTACATACCTGCATAAGCTTGGGTATTATGGACAAGCAGCTAGAAGAAAACCTCTCCTTCAACCAATTAATATCATGAAATGAAAGAAATGGGCTAAGGAGATGTCAGAAAAATCCAGTTCATTTTGGGATAGAGTGATTTTCTCAGATGGATCCAGATTTGCATTATTTTCAGACAGTGGGCGTGATTGGGTCTGGAGGCTTCCCAATCAAGAATTTGATTTGGAACGACTCCAATCAACTGTGAAACATGGCGGTATCTCTGCAATAGTATGGGGGGCTATCACCAGCAATGGTCGTTCTGAGCTGATTGAATGTGTTGGAACCATAAATTCTGAAAATACATCGAAATACTTAAGCAAGGACTACTTCCGATGTATTTACACGAGAACATAACGAAAAATGAGTTTTTATTCATGGAAGATGAGGCTCGATGCCACTCAGCGAAAAGGGATCAACAATGGTTGACTGAAAATGGGATCAAAAAGCTTCCTTGACCGAGCCAATCTACTGACATGAACCCAATTGAAAATCTTTGGAGCATACTAGATAGAGCTATACGAAAAACTCGACAGAAACCTAAATCTAAAGATGAATTGTTTTGATTGTTGCGTGAAAAGTGGGCAGAAATTCTACAAGAGACAATCACAAAGCACATCAGTTCAATGCCAAAAAGAGCTTCTGAATTAAAAACTGCAAAGGGAATGTCAACTAACTACTAAAGTATGTAGTCTTACCTATCGATTACATTTCAATTGTTCGCTTTGCGTATTAAATAAAAGATTTTGAAAATTAGAGGTGTCTATTTACTTCCTGCATGTCTGTATATATATATATATATATATATATATACATAGACACACACACACCGGTTAATCAGTGGAAACTGGATAGGTGAGTGTATGCTTATAGATGGCAGTAGTAGAGTAAGTGCGCGCGCGCGCGTGTGTGTGTGTGCTAGTGCGCGTGTATGCGTGTGTAAACATTTATTTTTGCCAACTAATCGTCTCGTTTTTCATGTTCACACTCCTATATAGTCCTTCCTTATTCCGTTCTAGCCAACCTTTTCCTTTTTCTTTTGTTTGTTTCTTTCTTTTGTTTATTTATTCGATTTCGTGTTAACTTTCGTGAAGGCTGCGCCCACACGCACACTCTGAATGAAAGCCCTCCCAGCCGCACTGGAAGTGTGTGGGTGCAGTGGGTATAATTGGTAGGAAAAATAAGAAAAAATATATCCTAAACTGAAAGGGAGTTCCACATTTCATTCACTTATTTCTTGTGGTAGCTGCTCAACAAACAAACATACACACACACATACACAGAAAACGCAACACAACACAACTCACAACAGGAGTTGAGGGTTATTGACGGATGTGACGGTGAAGGCCTTGATATCGAGAAGAGGCAATAATGAGGGATCTTGGTAATTGGTAAGGGCTGATTGTTGACTGATTGGCTGGATGTCAGCTGCCTCTGTTGGGTGGGCGCTTGGGTGTAATACAGAAGCTGGCTGATATCAATCTGTCACACGACACTTAACAGTTGATAGACATCTTCCTTTACTGGGTAGGGATATGTCAGTTTTATATGTGTTTTACACGAGCCTGCGGGGTAGTAGGGAAGGACAGGGAATTAAAGTGGCCCCTTGCAGTCGTTCGTTCTGGTAAAAATAGCAACAACAAAATCCTTAAAAATTACACCGTTTTTTTTGTGTGTGTGTTTTTAATTGATTTTTGAGCATTTATTTTTAATGGTAGGCATGGATGTGGTTATGTAGTAAGAAGCTTGCTTCCCAACCATCCGGCCTTGAGTTCAAGTCCACTGTGCAGCACCTTGCGAAAGTGTCTCCTACCATAGCTCCAGGTTGACCAAAGCCTTGCGAATGGATTTGGTAGATAGAGCACTGCATACAATTGTATACAAACTGAAAAGAGTTTGTCGTATATGGTATATATAGAAGACAAAGTTCTTTTTGTCTATAAGGGTAGAAATATAAGAAATAGAATTTGAAAATGCACTGGGTGCCGTTTAGATTTTTAAAAACTTATCCGGTTTCACAGATTTCACTGATGACAGAAAGACGTGGGACAATGCCGCAGCAAGACAGTTGCTTCTAAAGAAAATAAATAAATAAAAAGACTCAGTGCATTTTCAACTTACCTGTGTGTGTGTGTGTGTGTGTGTGTGTGTAAGATATATATATATGTGTGTGTGTGTGTGTGGAGGCGCAATGGCCCAGTGGTAGCGGACTCGCGGTCGGAGGATCGCGGTTTCGATTCCCAGACCGGACGTTGTGAGTGTTTATTGAGCGAAAACACCTGAAGCTCCACGAGGCTCCGGTAGGGGGTGGTGGCGATCCCTGCTGTACTCTTTCGCCACAACTTTCTCTCACTCTTTCTTCTGTTGGCCTGCTCGCTTAGCCAGCGGGGTGGCGTCATTTGAAGGCTAAAAACAATGCATTGTGATCAGCGATGTGTAGCAACATCTGATAGCCTGGTCGGTCACGGTGATATATATATATATATATACATATATATATATATATATATATAAGATCTTGGTAAGGTCTAAAGTTAGGGTATTTCCAGAGAAGCACTCGACTCGAATACTGGGCTGGGTTCCAGGTGTAGGAAAACCAAGTTTCACGACAATTACAACGATCACACCATAAAGTGGATTTGGCGAAAAGTAAACAATCTAACTAAAAGAGAATTTTTAAACACATTCTATTAAAGAATTTTGGTTATCTTCTTCTTATTATTTGGATTATATGTGTGTATGTGTGAGTATGTGTATTCACTATAAGTAATTACCTAGGTAACGTAATCTAATTATGTCACGTAATCGGTAATAGGGTTGGTTATGAAATAAAACTACAATAAAGAAGACATTATAAGTATTATATTTACATTATGTGGAGGCGCAATGGCCTAGTGGTTAGGGCAGCGGACTCGCGGTCGTAGGATCGCGGTTTCGATTCCCAGACCGGGCGTTGTGAGTGTTTATTGAGCGAAAACACCTAAACCTCCACGAGGCTCCGGCAGGGGATGGTGACGATCCCTGCTGTACTCTTTCACCACAACTTTCTCTCACTCTTTCTTCTGTTGGCCTGCTCGCTTAGCCAGCGGGGTAGCGTCATTTGAAGGCTAAAACAGTGCGAAGTGTGACCAGCGATGTGTAGCAACATCTGATAGCCTGGTCGGTCACGGTGATCACGGTGATATTTACATTATACATTTATAGCTTACCACTTTACAACAAACCATAATAAATGTACTATCATTCATTTAGAGGAAAATATGATTATTTTACAAAATCGTTCATTAAATATTTTCTCAATCGGATAACAACCTCTAATGTTTGTTCTCTCAATCCCTCAACTGTACGCCTTCACTTATATATATATATAAGGGCCGCATTAGAGCGGACTGCCCTCTGAAAAATAAGCAAACCCAAGAGAAAGAGAATGAACCAGAAAGGATGGAAGGAACAAATGAGGAAGATGGATAGCAAATTACTGGAAGAAAACAGAGGAAGAGGAAAAAGGACAGTTTAAGTGACCCCCCCAACCAGTACCCATACCTTCTCAGCACCGCCCTCCCCCTGCAGACACCGAAGCCACCCATTCCCCACCGACACAAAAAAGAAAAAAAGAGCAGCAATCATACAAAAAAAAACCACAAAACGCCCCTCCCACTCGTTATGCTTGTGCTGTGTTTAAGGGTGTAAAAATGGAAGTGAAAAATAAGTTGTTGCAATGAAAGGATGTGAAAGTTATAAACATGAAGGGAAATAAAAAAGAAAATATGGTCTTAGACGCATTGATGCCGGAATGTAGAATGAAAATGATTAGAGAAGTTTAAAGAGGGAGTGAGATATATAGAGAGGTGGTGTATGATATAAAGGACGTACCGGACGAGATAGAAAATGAGAAATTAGAGGAACAATATGGGATCAACTTTGACTGGATACGAAAAGGACGTAAATGATACTGCTGGGGTGGGATAGGTGGCACATTTTTCATATATCATTATCATTTATCGTCCATATTTTTTCATAATAGTAATTTTAATTGTTATATGTCCCCACGTGTCTTGTGTTGTCTTATCTATCTATGCCCCTCGTGGGTAATAAAGAATCAGGTGTTTTCATTCACTTTTGGTTGGTGAGTCGTTTTGCTGCTGTTAAGACGGGTTTAATTTTTATGTTTGATTTTTATGTGTTTTTAAACACTCTGTTTATTGAATTGTGCTGCCTTGTGGCAGTTTGTTTATGCTTTCTCTCTTCTTATGAGAAAAGTTAGCCATGGTTAAGATGAAAATGTGTTATTCAGACTTAGTGGGTCTGAGTTGTCGACTTCTGAAGACGAACTGTTAAGAGCTATAGGAGAGATGGACGAAAAATTGAGGAAAAGAAAAGGTTTGCAGATATGGCAAAAAGACAAGAGGAAGAAATAGATTTAAAGAAAATGGAAAAGTTCAAAAAGGTTTCAACGTAGAATTGTCCCCTCCAATGGAAATATTAAAAGATATCAGAACAAGAACAATTATTTACAAGACTTTCTCAATAAAGGCAGGAAAAATTGACATTGTGACCACAAGTCAAGTGGAAAATATGCTGAAGTCCTTGTGGCAAGACATCGTATATGTCAAAAGAGGAGCAAGATTTGGAACGGTAGAAGTAAGATTTAGAAAGGAATAAAATGCAATAAGACACGCAGCAAAAACCGTAAAAGACGAGGAAGTGGTGCTGTTACTCACCTACATGGGTAGACGTGCAACAAAGGTCAGTGTTGAAGGAATACCACCGGAAATAGATGTGGCCTGGATAGCAGCTGCAGTCCTCAAAGGAGACGAGGACGATATAAAGGCGCTCTAGGTCACAGGTACAAACTGTGAAATGTGAAAGGGAAAAACGCTAGAAATGACGATACAAGCACCGATAGAAACTGTGGAAAAAATTACAGAAATAGTCATGTTAGATGAAGTGGAAATGAGAGTTAAGGTGGAGGATAGAATTCCTCGATATTAGACTGGACTGTCCTTCCCCGCCCAAGAGAACAACGGAGGAACAAACAGAGAAAGCAGAAGAACCAGTGGAGATGACCGAAAAAGCGGAAGAAATATTACCCAAGGAAGAAACGTGGAAGATAGAAAGTGGAAGGGGAAAGAAGGTAATTGATACGAACTTGAAACCCCAACCTACACCCATCCCACCCATACCTTCTCAGCCCCACCCTCGCCCCACAGACACCAAGCCTACCTACTCCCTTCCGACACAGAAACAAAAAAAGAAGAAACATTCACACACAAGCCGCCAAACTTTCCACCCTCCCCGCCCAAAGGAAAGAGTTGCTTTGCGTGCATGATAGATGACTCAAACCGGGAACTGGTCACAGAATCATGGTATTGGAAGGACACAGTGTTTATTAAAATGGACGAGGATTAATGTGAAGAGGGAGTATTTATACATGTTTATTTCGGAGGAGCGGAAAGCAGATATAGAAAGGTATAAGCATGGAATCACCATTTGCAAAGTGAATATAGATAAAGAAGGGAAGCCCGATTGTAAGGAATACATGGAACTCATGAGGGAGTACAAGATAGCTATTTTAGAAGGAACGAGGTTTAGGTGGGGCCGCCGAATAGCTTCATTACATTTTTTTCATTTTCATTTATCATTCATCTTGTAACATACGTTTTTGATTTTTTTTACTTTGTTTCGTTTGTTCTATGTTTCCACATGTCTTTGTATTGTCCCCTCTTCATTGGCCCCTTGTGGGCAATAAAGAAACAAAGTATTTTCATTCACATTTGCAAATTATAAAGCTTTGCACACTCCTACTTTACTAAGATAAAAAGAATGTGTTTTTTTATGTTTTTGATATATTCGGCTCTGTTTAATAAGGTAAGATTGTTGAAGAATTGTTGAATTTATAGTTATTGCATTGTTAGAACTGTTGAATTATTGTTTGCTTGTTTTAAGCATTTTGTTACTAATTATTCGAACTGTGCAAAGAAAAAAAAATTATTTTTGTGCGGCGATAAGCCTGTGAACAAAATTTTGTGTAGTTGGTGTGTTTGCCAATTTTCGTTATGGATTACGAAAAAGAATTCCCATGTCTTTCGCCGATCTCACCGGTCTCACTGGTCTTATCTCCGGTTGTATCGCCAAGAAAAAATGAAGACAAAACTACTTAAAAAGAAAAAAATGTGTAAAAAGGAATATTGATGTCTCAAGTGTAAAAAGTGGAGAGCCAAGTGTGGTTTCGACTGAAGAGAAAAGTTTCGCCATGGCAACCGGAGGAAAAACAAGGAAAATCTCAACTGAGAAAAGTGAGCTTTTAAAGTATAAAAATACGTCTTAAAAAGATGATACGAAAGTGGAAATAATTCCACCAAAGGAAATAATAGAAGTCGAAAAAAGGAAAATAATTATATATAAAACGTTTAATATTAGGACAAGAAAAAAGAAAAAGTGCAGGAAGAAACAATAGAGAAATTTTTGAAGAACATATGGAAGGTTGTAGAATACATCACGAGAGGCAAAAGATTTGGCACAGTGGAAGTTCGAATGGTGAGTGAAGAAAAGGTTCAAATCCATTCGATAGAAACATTAAAAACAGACGAGGTAATTCTCCTCCCAATGTATATGGGGGTGGGGAGAACCTCCAAAGTGAGAATAGCTAAAATTCCACCAGAAGTGAATGCAGCCTGGCTGGTGGCGGCTGTGACAGTAGACTTGGAGCAGATCACACTCCTCCAAGCTTCTGTCACAGAAAAACAAAACTAGCAAGGCTAGACATTCAACATGTTAATACAGACAGAGCTACAAACTTTCGTGGTTGACCAAGTTGGAAAGGCAGCTCTTTCGCTTTTGTGGAAGGGCTCGAAACCACTTGTGAGACTTCTATCTGCTGCCAAAAACCGTTAATGGGGGGACTAGCGATGTTTTGGCTGATGATACGCAAACATGCGCTGAGGTTGAGGCATCTTTGGCTCCTCCTGGATGGTGAACGGTTGTTGTCTCCACTGGCAAAACGGATGTTTCCCAAGTTCACTAGTTTCGGTGGACGGGAAGCCTGGTGCTATCGAAGATTTAAGTTGGGTTCATGGCGTACAGTGTCGCAAGGCACTCCTGTTATTCCGTCGCTCTGACGGAATGAAAAAGGAAGGATTCCAATTCAAAGTATTATTACTGTATGTTAAACGGCAGCAAGCAAACAGAATCGTTTGCACGCCGGACAAAATGCTTAGCAGTATTTCGTCCGTCTTCACATTATGAGATCAAATTCTGCTGAGGTCGAATTCGCCTTTCATCCTTTCAGAGTGGATAAAATAAGTACCAGTTGAGCACTGGGGTCGATATAATCGACTACCCCTATTCCTCAAAATTACTGGCCTCGTGCCTATTATTGAGAGGATTATTACGACTAGACAACTTCATGCGCAACTCCATTGTCTCGCGAGACAGAAAGGATGCCAATACAATTACTGTATGTAAAAAGTATCACAAACTATGAAGACACTTCCACTTATCTCGGTATCGCTCATAACAATTTTAAAGCAGCAGCTGAAAATAGATATTTGCAAAATAAGGAGGAAGCACTCCGTCGGTTACGACGATGAGGGTTCCGGTTGATCCGAATCAACGGAACAGCCTGCTCGTGAAATTAACATGTAAGTGGCTGAGCACTCCACAGACACGTGCACCCTTGACGTAGTTCTCGGGGATATTCAGCGTGACACAAAGAGTGACAAGGTCGGCCCTTTGAAATACAGGTACAACAGAAACAGGAAGTAAGAGTGAGAGAAAGTTGTGGTGAAAGAGTACATCAGGGATCACCACCACCCCCTGCCGGAGCCTCGTGGAACTTTAGGTGTTTTCGCTCAATAAACACTCACAACGCCCGGTCTGGGAATCGAAACCGCGATCCTATGACCGCGAGTCCGCTGCCCTAACCACTGGGCCATTGCGCCTCCACATTCCTCAAAGAATATCGTAATTTTCATTATGTGAAGGTAGCAGAGAAAATATTTTCCAGGCGCGTATTAAAAATAACCATTATCGTTGACATCCTAAAATTAAGATGTTAGTTAGTTCTCTACAGTTTTGTTTTGTTCTGTTGATTTTGTGCCGTTTATTTCAAAGGAAACTCGGACCCTTTATTTTTTAACTGCATTACTATTGTAACTTGTCTTGACTTACCCCTGTCTTACTTTCTTTGTCTTAGTATCAGCTCTGTTTCTTTTCCTTGTTCTTACTATCTATATTTCTCTCTCTCTCTCTCTCTCCTCTCTCTCTCTCTCCTCTCTCTCTCTCTCTCCTCTCTCTCTCTCTCTCTCTCTCTCTCTCTCAAGTCAGCTACCTTACTGCTGGTGCCTTATGGCCATAACATAGTAACATATACTCTAGTCACCGATTTATGATGTATGATTAAGTACTTAAGTCCCGAAATGATGAAATATAATCTCTCAAATTCTCATGAAGTTTTAAAATTTCGTCGTTGTTTCGAACTCTCCCGAGATAAGTCGAGCAGCCTGGTATGTCAAGACAAAGGATGAAAACTGAGATCGTCTCAGTTAATCTGAAGTGTATGGTAAACCTATTTATGGATCTTGGTAAATATGAAATTAAACCCGTAAATGGATTTTGGTTAGAATCTACAACTGAGAAGTTAAATTAAGTCACGGAATGTAAAAAAAAAATGTCGCAGAAAGAGTCACAGTTTTTGCTAGAAAAAAAAAGCCACAGGAAAATCTTACTTCATTTAAATATCCTGAATAATGAATTAATTAAACAAATATTATTTTAAGTCTCGTAATAACATTACTTTCACATTTGACAAACACAAGTTATATAACGATATTATACCTATGAGAAAAAAAATGTTTTATTTCACTATCATAAAGCAAAAACCATTAGATTCAGTCATTTTTTAATGGTGTTTCAGTGCTTATACTAAATCGTCATCCTTACTTTGTTTCCATACATCTGTAGGGATTTGAAACCCTTTCGCTTAATTATCAGTTCACTATTGTGAGTGAGCTACATTTGGGTCATGCGATTTTCACCTGAACACACTATTTATTAGCTTGTCAGTATGCCGGAGATCATGCCACCAGATAGAACACCATCTCAAACTTCCTTGAGATCTGTGTTCTTTTCTCCGGTTAAGCAGTTTAGCGCTAAAAATCAATCAGAGTTCTGATGGAATTCGAAAAGAACATAACTCGGCTCTCACCAAGCAAATCAAGGACAAATCATCAACCAGTCGGTCTCCCATCTTCGGAATAACTCACGGCGAGCAAACACAGTTAAGTTGATACCCATGGCAATCACTGAAAGCTGCATTACGGTGAGATATCATGTTGGTGAAGAGTCTGATAATCTTCAATATTCTCAAATGGTAATTGTTTGATGTAATTATCTATTATGTCTGTGTTGGAAGTTCTTGGTATCATGCACACTGTTCGATAAAAGTTTCAGTCCACAATAAGAAAGTTTATTCCTAATGGATTATTTTCCCCCATTATTGTTTTCGATGGAGTGTTCATCATATGTGGAGCGTCCACAAACAACACTGCCGCTTCAGACAGTAACATCAGAGTAGCATTTTTTAAATTCTTTGAAAATATTCTAGGATGGGTACAGGAAAACGAAACCTTACGCAACTTATCACGTTGCCTTTTAGCGAATCAACAGTAATACCAAATGCAAGGGAAAACATTCTTGCCGCGTACCAACTAATATACTATATGTTGTGGAGGCGCAATGGCCCAGTGGTTAGGGCAGCGGACTCGCGGTCATACGATCGCGGTTTCGATTCCCAGACCGGGCGATGTGAGTGTTTATTGAGCGAAAACACCTAAAAACTCCACGAGGCTCCGGCAGGGGATGGTGGTGATCCCTGCTGTACTCTTTCACCACAACTTTCTCTCACTCTTACTTCCTGTTTCTGTTGTACCTATATTTCAAGGGGTCGGCCTTGTCACTCTCTGTGTCACGCTGAATATCCCCGAGAACTACGTTAAGGGTGCACGTGTCTGTGGAGTGCTCAGCCACTTACACGTTAATTTCACGAGCAGGCTGTTCCGTTGATTCGGATCAACCGGAACCCTCATCGTCGTAACCGACGGAGTGCTTCCACTATATGTTGTACAGGTATGTTTTTACCTGAACCTCCGGGACCATCATGAAACGAGAGCTAATACTCAGCAATCTCATAATATAAATTTTCTATGTCACTGATGCGCGACGTTACAGATCAATTAATGTATTTTAACGCCAACATCAACACCATTCTCCACATGAACTTCATTACTCTGTCATCATTACAAATTAGTGTACGTCTCGGTAATCCTAAGTCGTGTCAGAATAGACCGTGAACAATAGGCGTTTGATGACTATCATGCTGTGCTCTGTTTGGGGGTTCTTTTTACCACTCTTTTATGAATTCCAGAATAAAATGCCGCTCAAATTGCAAGAAGAGACAGAGGATCACTCGGTATATTTTTGACACCTATAATGGCTAACAGATCTCTCAGTTAGAGAAATATCCCAAGTTTTACTACTTCTGATGAACATCGCACTTATTTCCCCGTATTTATTTTTGCAAAGTGGAGGCGCAATGGCCCAGTGGTTAGGACAGCAGACTCGCGGTCGTAGGATCGCGGTTTCGATTCCCAGACTGGGCGTTGTGAGTGTTTATTGAGCGAAAACACATAAAGCTCCACGAGGCTCCGTCAGGGGATGGTGGTGATCCCTGCTGTACTCTTTCACCACAACTTTCTCTCACTCTTACTTCCTGTTTCTGTTGTACCTGTATTTCAAAGGGCCGGCCTTGTCACTCTCTTTGTCACGCTGAATATCCCCGAGAACTACGGTAAGGGTACACGTGTCTGTGGAGTGCTCAGCCACTTACACGTTAATTTTACGAGCAGGCTGTTCCGTTGTTCGGATCAACCGGAACCCTCGTCGTCGTAACCGACAGAGTGCTTCCTCCTTATTTTGCAAATATCTATTTTCAGCTGCTGCTTTAAAATTATGAGCGATACCGAGATAAGTGGAAGTGTCTTCATAGTTTGTAACGCTTTTTACATACAGTAATAATCCTCTCAATAATAGGCACGAGGCCAGTAATTTTGAGGAACAGGGGTAGTCGATTATATCGACCCCAGTGCTCAACTGGTACTTATTTTAAGGCGGCGAGCTGGCAGAAACGTTAGTGTGTGTGTGTGTGTGTGTGTGTGTGTGTGTGTCTTTGTATGTATGTATGTATTCAGCAATGTCAACGCTAAGCATTGTTTAGGTATAAGTGAACTCTAGGTTAGTTGAAATATGTTTGTGATATACTTGAACCTCTAACAGCAAATTCACTGCAGGTACGGTGGAGAAAAAATTCTCTCCATAAAAGAATTTTGACACCATATGGTAAAAGGTGGGAAATCTCCATATCTGCCCATTTTTATCCCCTGTCGGATTTCCAGACGCAACGCTTCTTGCTTTTTTTCGGCGTTATCAATAAGAAATACCGAAGAGAGGCAACTCTGGACAGATTTAAAACCGTAAGAGAATTGTTTTTCTCCATGATAAGTGCAGTGAAGTTGCTTTTAGTTCAAATATGTCAAAAACATATTCTAAGTAACCTAAAGTTCGCGCGTACGAGCACACACACACACACAACAAACAAACAAACCTACATACATACATACATACATACATACACAAATTTAGTACCACTTTTGATTAAGAGATATTATCTTTCTGTCTGTCTGTCTGTCTGTCTCTCTCTCTCTCTCTCTCTCTCTCTCTCTCTTTCTCTCTAATATATATTAAGATAGATACAGACAGACAGAGAGACAGATAAATATGCTCGCTCACGCAATTTCAGTACAGATCTTTTGATCTAAATACACGTTATCTTTTCGTCCGGGAAGTGAAAATAGATATTGGAACCAAGAGATTTCAAATCCATCATGACGTACTGAGACATAATTCTAAAAAAATCTTCCCAGAGAAAGAAAGAAAGAAAGAAAGAAAGAAGAAAGAAAGAAAGAAAGAAAGAAAGAAAGAAAGAAAGAATGGATGAATGGATGAATGAAAGAAAGAAAGAAAGAAAGAAAGAAAGAGAGAAAGAGAGAGAGAAAGAAAGAAAGAAAGATAGAAAGAAAGAAAGAAAGAAGAACGAGAGAGAGAAAGAAAGAATGGATGAATGAATGAAAGAAAGAAAGAAAGAAAGAAAGAAAGAAAGAAAGAAAGAACGAGAGAGAGAAAGAAAGAGAGAGAGAAAAAGAGAGAGAGAGAGAATAAGTATCAAGCAAGAATAAGTATCAAGCTTTAAAAAAATATAAAATAATAAATTAGTGGGGTCGATTCATTTCACTAAAAACTCTTCAAGGCGCTGCACCAGCATGGCCGCAGTCTAATGACTGAAACAAATAGAAGAAAAGAATAAATATGTAAATTTTATGCTAATATCATCAAAGTAATAATTCAATACAAGACATTTTTGGACAAACATTATAAACATAGACACAGTATATAAGTATATAATAAACGACGTTTGTATCCAACCGTTTAATACCATCTGCTGCCACAAGAGGAATGTATTGATATTACAATGATATCAGTAATACTAATGATATCAAGCACACTCCATGACCTTGCCAAACCGTTGCTACACAATAAGACACACAACTTCCGCCCGCTCTCTCTAATCAGCAACTAATGAGAATAAATAAATGAATGCACTGATGGCGTTCAAACTGAACACTTAGTCATAGTTGATATATATAACATAATCTTTATATATAAAAGTGAGGTTGTGTGCTGTCTGTCTCCTACGATTTAGATTCCTAACTACTCCCACATTTTGCGGTGCAGTTTAACCAAAACCGGGTATCTTATAGTCGTGATTCATATCGAGCCCTTCTGGGTATTAGCGCGCGTCTACGATGAGTCTACGATTTTAAAAATAATTTACCATCAATTTTTCCCATTTTTAATGCATTTTTGGCATATATAAGGGAAGTAACTCCCTAAAAATTTATTATTAAATCTCAGAACGTAAAAAGCTACAGTAACACCCCTCCCCCTTTGTGGTTAGCCATATTGAGATGGCTATTATACTTTACATCTCTAAAAATGCTTATATAGTTATTTCCCTTACAAACCCGAGCAACGCCGGGCGATACTGCTAGTATGATATAATATAATATAATATAATACAATATAATATAATATAATACAACATAATATATATTTTTATATATCATCATCATCCGTTAACGACCGTTGATGATATATATTATATTATATTATATTATATTATATTATATTATATTATATTATATTATATTATATTATATTATTTATATCATTTATATCAACTAGATTAAATATTCAGTTTGCACATCATTTATTTATTCTCATTCGAAGTTGATTGGAAGGAAGACGAAAGTTGTTTATCTTGCTGTGTGTGTGTGTGTGTGTGTGTGTGTGTGTGTGTATGTGTGTGTGAGTGTGAGTGTGCGGGCGCGTGTGCGAGCGTGTGTAAAAGAAATTAAAATGACAGAGGAATAACAAATTGTGTCATGAAATTCATTAGCTTACAGTTGTTTCAGTGAACTTTTATTTGGGAAAACATTTACGTGTGTGTGTGTGTGTGGTGTGTGTGTGTGTGTGTGTGAGTGTGAGTGTGCGGGCGCGTGTGCGAGCGTGTGTAAAAGAAATTAAAATGACAGAGGAATAACAAATTGTGTCATGAAATTCATTAGCTTACAGTTGTTTCAGTGAACTTTTATTTGGGAAAACATTTACGTGTGTGTGTGTGTGTGTGATTATTTGTTTATGTGCGTGTTTGCGTGCGTGTGTGCGCGCGTGCACAGAAAACCATTACCAACGAAAAAAATCATAAACGTATGTAGGAGTTGAACTCGGAAGTTTGAGGGGAAGAAGCGTCTCCCAGTACCTATGTATGTGTATAAGGACATTTAATACAATTCGAGTAAAAACCTCGTTACGTGCATTTAAGAGCTTTTTATGCCGTTATTTGGCGACCAGATGTTATTCTATAGAAAGGTATTTTCCAGGGCTGGATACACATGTGGAACTCCTCCTAGCATAAAATTAATATAAGAATAATATAACACAAGAATGGAGGATATCGGGCTTTAAGAGTAGATCACATTTGTTTCTGCATCGCACACCAGCTTAAACTTGCTGAGTTTATATTCACATATCATGATAAAAAAAATCATTATTTGTTATTACAGTATATAGTTGAATAGAGGCGCAATGGCCCAGTGGTTAGGGCGGCGGACTCACGGTCATAGGATCGCGGTTTCGATTCCCAGACCGGGCGTTGTGAGTGTTTATTGAGCGAAAACACCTAAAAGCTCCACGAGGCTCTGGCAGGGGATGGTGGTGATCCCTGCTGTACTCTTTCACCACAACTTGCTCTCACTCTTACTTCCTGTTTCTGTTGTACCTGTATTTCAAGGGGCCGACCTTGTCACTCTCTGTGTGACGCTGAATATCCCCGAGAACTACGTTAAGGGTGCACGTGTCTGTGGAGTGCTCAGCCGCTTACACGTTAATTTCACGAGCAGGCTGTTCCGTTGATTCGGATCAACCGGAACTCTCATCGTCGTAACCGATGGAGTGCTTCCATAAAAAAAAGAGGTCTTGCATTGACATGGATATGGATCATTTTCAGATTCTTGATCGATCTCTTCCTCCTAATGGCTTCTCTAAGCATTTTTAGCGTCTCAATGTACCAAAATAAAAGAGAACAATGCCCTTGTTATACAAAATAAGTCACCTTAATGATTGCTGGACCTTGAACTTCTTAGGTCTTGGATCTGCCACATCATTCTATTTACTGGACCTTCGTTTCCGGATCATAAAGGTACAGTCGTCTTTTATCTTCTGTCACCAGATCGGAAAGAAACCGTAACGTGTCTTCATTGGCTTCCACCCTTCTCTCTTTCAAATCGAGTTTCAGCTGCCAAGATGCCCACTTCATACTCACTTTCCAGTTCATGGATTGTGATTCGCCTATTTAGTGAATCAATTCGTCCATTCGCAAGCGATTTGTATCAACGGTAGCACTTAATGGTCTATCAGTGCATGTCTTGTTTTCACTGCTAGTTTTTCTTCATCTTTAATCTTCTTTCATCTACGCACATTGTCCCTGTCAATGGTGTCATCTCTCAAAACAACCTGTAGCCTTCCGTGGACGTCGGAAAGCCTGCAACTTCCCATCTTACACCCCTTCGTCAAGAACTTAATGACGACATATTGCTTGTACTTGGAACCATTATATGAAAAATAAAACAGGATAAAGAAAGAATTACTACAGAGAAAGATGTACTCTGACAAGATGTGCAGTTTGAACGATCTATGTTAGTTAAAACAATTACGCTCACTTCACTTTCGGTTCACTCTCGTGTATGTGTGTGCGTGTGTGTATGTATGTATATGTATGCATGTATGTATGTATGTATAGATAGATAGATAGATAGATAGATAGATAGATAGATAGAGAAAGAGAGAGAGAGAGAGAGGGGAGACCATACAAACATTACGATGGGCGGGCGTTTTTTGCACAGTTTTTGAATACTGAATTCGTCTCAAAAGTTATTGGTGAGGTTGAAACAGTGGTAAAAGATATTTGCCTCGTTTTTGTGCAATGGAATCGAACCCAGAACACGTGGTTGTGAAGCGAACGTCTTAACCTAGTTTGCGTCCATGGTCTATCGTTTCTGTCATAACATACTTTCTATATTTGAAGTAAATATGATTGGCTTCGAACAGTTAGGTATCAACAATATTAGCAGATAAATAAATATAAAGGCGCAGCAGTGGCTGTGTGGTAAGTAGCTTGTTTACCAACCACATGGTTCCGGGTTCAGTCCCACTGCGTGGCACCTTGGGCAAGCGTCTTCTGCTATAGCCCCGGGCCGACCAATGCCTTGTGAGTGGATTTGGTAGACGGAAACTGAAAGAAGCCTGTCGTATATATGTATATATATATATGTGTGTGTGTGTCTGTGTTTGTCTCCCTAGCATTGCTTGACAACCGATGCTGGTGTGTTTACGTCCCCGTTACTTAGCGGTTCGGCATAAGAGACCGATAGAATAAGTACTGGGCTTACAAAAAGAATAAGTCCCGGGGTCGAGTTGCTCGATTAAAGGCGGTGCTCCAGCATGGCCGCAGTCAAATGACTGAAACAAGTAAAAGAGTAAAAGAGTAAGAAGTCAATATGATCGAATTTCTATTATAAATAGAACGCCAGAAGTCTCATAAAGACTGAAGATTCATAAGATAAATACATTTGTGGATTCAAATTCGATTCTGCTTACTCTACTAAACTTTTCAACTTATTTTTGTTGCTTCCTTCGCCCCAAATAATATACCTTCATTTGTGTAAGATCGTGTTCAGCTTCCAACGAGTCATCAATACATTTATGCTGGTCGTAGAGAAATTGATTCAGACAGGTTGTAAACAGTCTGTTCATGAGAACGTGGCATGCAATAAGTCGATAAATCTTTTTTTCCATATGGAAGGAAACTTTACTCTCTCCGTGCCTGCGTGTGTCATCATTGTAAAAATAAAAAATAATAATAATAATAATAACACGCCTTTCGTGTCGGTGTTATACAGCTTCGGTTGAAACGTATTCCTTGTTCAATCTCGATTCTCGCCTGTAATACTTTCATTATATTTCCGTTACACAGGAATTCTCAGAATAAAAAAAAAGTAAAGAAGAGAAAATGGGCACAGACACGACTATATATATGGTTAAGAAGTTCGCTTTGCAACCATTTGATTTCAGGTTCGCTCCCCCTGCATGGTACCTTAGGCAAGTATCTTCTACTATAGTCCCGAGCTCACTAATGCCTTGTGAGTGGATTTGGTAGACGGGAACTATGTGAAACCCATCATATATGTGGGTATATGAGTGATTCTGTTTGTTCCCCTACACCGCTTAACAACCGATGCTGGCTTGTATATGTCCCCTAACTTAGCGGTTCAGCAAAAAGAGAATGATAGGATACCGAACTTTAAAAACAAAAGTACTGAGGTTGATTTGTTAACCTAAACCCTTCAAGGCAGTGCCCCAATGTGACTGCAGTTCAATGACTGAAACAAGAGATAAAAGATAAAAGATAGCTATTCTACTAAGACGAATGCACATCATGCTGTCTCATTTCGCCTTCCTCTATAAATCTGCGACCCAGTGTTTTGTATTGATTCTGTAGCTACTTTTTGTTGGTGTTCATGGTAAAGGCATGAACATCAAGTAACTCTCTTAGATCCCACTTATAAATGTATTTCGTGCTAATTTAAGCAGTCAATATCGACATCTCTCTCTATATAAACGGCAGTTTGTCTGTGCGTGTTTCTGTGTGTCTGTTTGCTTGTACCCTCACCCTGACCACGGCTTTCAACCGATTCTAATGAAACTTGACACACACATAGCCCAATGTCATAATTCAAAACTAACGCAGCGAAAATTTTGAAAAGTTCCCCCAGTTCTGAAAAAAATCGATAAATTCGACATGGGGTCGAGAATCAGAAACCCAAACCACAGACCGTCTAGGGGACGCAACTCCACCTTTTTAACTCTCAAAAAAATTTACCATCATTTTTTTTCCATTTTTTTGCTATTTTTTGGCTATAACTCTCTAAAAATGCTTTATAGTTATTTCCCTTACAAACCTTAGCAACGCCGGGCGATACTGCTAGTATTACATACATAGCAATACTAGTTATCCATTGTTAAAACAGAAGTTTTCAAAGTAACATAATGTTTTATCTAGTCTAGTATATATAAATCACAGTATGTGTGTGTATAATGACTAACGCATACATTTCCACAATTCTCAACCGATTTTCACCAAACTTTACACACACATCACTTGTGTCACAAGGATGGTCATGCACTATAACATTTTACCCAGAACTCCTGCGTAAACGGACGTAAATGGACATAGGTTTTTGTATGTAGGGTCTTCCATACTTTTTAAATCTTTTTTTATAAAAGTGAAAAGATTTTGTCTATTTCTTTATTTCGACTGTTCATCTGCGACGGTGACTGAATTGACTAGGAACACTGAACGCATAAATTTCCACAGTTCTCAACCGATTTTCCCCAAACTTTACACACACATTACTTGCACAATGATATTTTGCCCAGAGCTTCCGCGTAAAGGGACGTAAATGGACATAATTTTTTTGTATGTAGGGTCTGTCATACATTTTTAATCTTTTTATAAAAGTGAAAGGATTTTCTCTATTTATTTCGAGTGTACATCTACGACGCGGATTAAATTGACTAAGGACACTGTATGCGATGAATATCCAATACCAAACAATCTTAATCTCCATATTTAAACTGCATTAAACTTTGGCAAGCTTACCTTTACCTATTCTGAGTTACTTGAAAGGTAATGTTCCCTTCCTTCTCTTCTATTTGTTGATACCTTTGTTTACCTACGAATACATTGTTTCACTTTAAGGATACTTATTTACCCATCCATTATGATATTTCGACCGTTGTCCATTGTTTCAAATACGTTTTGGCATTGTCGTTCTAGCCTTTTTTAAACAATCGCATATGACTCAACCTTTAAATATGTGTTTTGCTTCCACTAGCGAAAGCTATACGTATCTTTCAGAAAACTCCATACCAATTTAACTTTATGCCGCATTCGCTGTTAGTTTATGCGCAGGTTATGTGGGAAGACAGAATAAAGGGTCTTTTGTTAGCTTATCTCTCCGAAAAAATAGCTCCTTTTGCTGTTGAATAAAATAAATTTGCAGAGGGTAAGTTTCAACGTCTTCCTTCAATTTCCTTACAAGAAATTTCGCTTTCATGTAAAACGATTATAGTTTGAAGTCATTATCCGTAATCTACTTCAGTAACTCTACTTTGCATCACTTGCAAACATATGTTCTATGATCATTAAAGTGCAACGACCTCTACGATAACTAGCCTTCAATTTGATTTTCCGTTCCTAGGTTAATCGGAAACATAGATCCCCGTGCTACTCATAAACCTTTTCGGTAGTTCAATTATCTGGTGAAAAAAAAATACTACCAAAGCAACTTAAACCGTCAAATGGACGGATGTGTTTGTTAGTTGATAGATATGAATCTATGGAAGGGAGAGAGAGTTTCTATTGTGTTTGCGTGGAGGCTGTCTCATTGTTTTTGTCTCAAATATTTCAACAGAAATGTTATTCAGAAAGGATATGTTTTTAATATTTGAAAGAGAAAAAACACGAGGAAGCGTTACAATGCGTGGTTTTTAAAACGAATTAAACAATTTATATTTATTTATCAAACTTCAAATGTTTCCAATAAAATCTCGGTTTCAAGAAGGAATGGCTGATTAGGGCCGAGCTGAAACTACTCTGAGTTTTATCTTCAGTTCACAGAGACTGTGTATGACATAGAGAATACCAAACTCATTCCCTATGGATACCGTATTTATTACAACTCGTGGCTTGTAAGTCACTCGTTGTAATAAATACGGTATCCATAGAGAATGAGTTTGGTATTTTATTTATTACACACGAATAAACGACCATATTTTATTAACCCAATAACTAAATTCTTCACATTTAGTTGTAACTTATGAATGACAAAAGTAGTGCCGTCACCGTGACCTCGGGTCATCACCATGTATTGACCAATCAGAAGCAGCGCTGTCACCGTGACCTCGGGTCATCACCATGGATTGACCAATCAGAAGCAGCGCTCGCAGTATCTGACATATGTTAGATACCAAAAATATCTCAAAGTTTTCTCACTCACATGTGTGTAATAAACGACAGTATCTAAATCCCTTTGATCGAAAACAGCTTTGCTTCATTACCTTCGTATACAAAGAAAAAAGACGGTGCTTTTTATTTGTTACATGTCATCTGAATCAGTAGTGTTTAATTGAATATGTTCAAAAGGAACTGAATTTGTCGAAAAAAAGGAGCTAAAAAAGTGTTTCAAGTGAAAATTTGAAGCTAATAAAATAGCTAAATATTTTAATATTGACTAACAAAATTTAAATACAATAACAGTTTCTATAATTATTTTCCAAATGAGTTTGTGTGTATTCTAAAAATGCGATATTCTTTCATCACTGGAACGTGACAATAATGAAATTGAATCGTGAATACAGTTTATAATTTTGGTTTTTGTGAATTATTTACAATTTTGGATCAACGATATATACATGATCAAAATGAAGTTTAATCATTATATAATAAATAGAAAGTAAGATTTTTGTAATTTTAAAATAATTTTAACACAAATTTCAATACATTCTGTATATATAAAAGTCAAGTTGTGTGTCTGTCTCCTACGATTTAGATTCCTAACTACTCCCACATTTTGCGGTGCTGTTTAACCCAAAGCGGGTATCTTATAGTCGTCATTCATATCGAGCCCTTCTGGGTATTAGCGCACGTCTACGATGAGTCTACGATTTAAAAAAATATTTACCATTTTTTCCATTTTAATGCATTTTTTCGCTATTATATAAGGAGGTAACTCTCTAAAAATGTCTACGATGAGTCAACGATTTAAAAAAAAATTTACCATAATTTTTAATGCATTTTTTGGCTATAACTCTAAAAATGCTTCTATAGTTATTTCCCATACAAACCCGAACAACGCCGGGCGATACTGCTAGTTCTGTATATAACGTTATGCAACACCATATCCTGAACATGAGTTCTTCATGATTTTTTAAATAAATTTAATTTACAATAAACACATTTAGTACATAGTTTATATATTATATAGAACATAATTATATACATGTTATAGTTATGTCGAACCAGCTCTTAGCTATTAGTGTACCCAGGTCTTGTCTAACATAGCGTAAGTATCATCTGCCAGGTTCTCAGCTATGGATTAATTAGTATATTGGGGCTTACCTACCTATACAAAAATGAAGACTGGATCAGGTGGATTCTACAAAGAAACTTTCATGATTCAACAGAGAGGAAAACAGATGTAGCAAAACATTGTGGAATGCAGAGAACAAGATGGAGCAAATAAGACATTTTGGTCAACCATTGAATCCGTATCCATCTCCTACGTCCTGACTTGGTCTTGCCATTGAATTGAAGATGGTCACGGACGAGAGAAGGAAGTTGACGGCGCGCACTAGATATCCTCGCATAATCAGATAGTCCTCGTCGCTCCGACAAACATGAATATCGATCCATGAATATCGATCCAGAAAATGAAATCAAAAAAAGGACAGTTGTGAATTTGTTACCAAAGAATCTTTTGTAGATATGTATCGAGCAAAAATACATTGAAAGTTCTTCACATTTCTCTGTATTGACTATAACTTCTCAGTTTTTTCATAAACCAACTCAATTATCAATAAACCGGAAGATTGTTCCTATTGTATAAATGATTTATTTCTCTTCTTTAAATAATAAAATGTTACACTGATATTAGATTATTTTTTAAATGTGTAAAATTGTTCTTTCAAATGTACTATAGGAATAAAAATTCTGCGCCAGCTGCAGCTTGGTAAAGTGAAACTGGTAGATTAAAAACGTGAAACTGAAATGTCGAAAACAGTACTGCAATCACCCTGGTACCAAACTGGACCTTGCTTATATAAAAACTGAACGATTTTCAAAATTCTTCACAAATGCTTTCACGTGCATTTCTATTATGTTTTATATGAATGGAAGAAAGAAGTGAACAAGAAAGTCACTTAATTAAAATTGGGGCTTAATTAGGAGCAGGGCAGTAAATTATGAGCAGCTGCACTTAAATTTTTAAAAGAGAAAGAGAGATTTTGTTCCAAAAAAGCTAAATTAGAAACACTTGTCTGAATGCAATGTTAGCAGTATCGGTGATTCGGCGACACAGAATCGCCCCTCTATTCTTGTATATTTTTTTTATGAATTCAATTTATCCGCGCATACACGTTCAAATGTTCAAATAAATTATTTCTATTATTTTTCTTTCTTTTTTTTTTTTTTCGTTTATCTTGGCAAAGTCACATATTTATTTAATTTTTTTTTTATTTGGAAAATTTTTTAGTGAAGTATTCTCTAATTTGTTATACAATGAATTATCAAGTTGGCAGAAACCATGTTTTAATCTTGTTTTCTGGGTTCAAAATACCGCCACGGTGAATTTCCCTTTCATCTTTTCATGATCAATTGAATCATCTACACCTCCCACCCAATCAAAGTAAATCGATATTCAGACATTCATAATTCATTTAAATGCCATGAAATACAGATTAAATATACTTTTTTTTTTTTTTTCTATTTATTCCAAATTCTGCCAAGGAGAGAACTTGGAATAAATAGGAAAAAATTTTCAACGTTTTCTGAGCAACCCTAATCTTAAATTTCCGTTTTCCCTCTTTCATATTGATTAAGGAAGAAGTAGAAAAACAGGCAGAAAAAAAATGTGTTTGCTGGTTCTGCAGTAAGAAATATTTCTTGTACCAAAAATTCCTCCCGTGTGATGCTTTTACTTCCTGCTCTAAAATTACCAAATTCATGTATGCCGAAATTGTGTATTTTGGAATTAATATTATCTAACTTAGGACTATTGATGACTCAGTATATCTAAGTTATCTGCGACAATGCAGACTCAATGGCGTCAGGAATCTGGCGTTAGGATTATGAATTCTTTATTCGTATGCAATTGTGCTCTTTAGCAAAATACTTAATTCCACATAACGATCAGTCTCTCTCCCCACTCTCTCTCTCTCTCTCTCTCTCTCTCTCTCTCTCTCTCTCTCTCTCTCTCAAGCAGCTAGCTGCCTCAGATCCCTCCTATCTGTATTGTCTTTATTTTCCAAAAATTTCAGCGGCTGATGTTATTGGAACTTTCTCCGTTTAAACACCCATCCCTAAAGGGAGCTTTTACTCATAATTGCTTGAACGATCTCAATTAATCGTAGCTTATCAATTCACTATAATTACGCACAAAAAAACTCTGCTATATTTGTATTTGATACAAAGAACGCTCTTCGAAGCTGTTTTCCTTAGGCCATATTTCTAATCCTACGATGTATGTTTTATGAAAAAATTTTTGCCAACTTTTTTTTCCACGAACATTTTTCTCTGAACGAATTAGAAGAAAAGTGTGTTTGAAATGTTTTCTTCAGCTTTTGCACTATAATCTTTACATTAATTTCTGCCATCTTAAATCAGTAATCCCTTTTACATGTTTCAGTTATTACTGTGGCCGTTCTAGAGCAACGCCTTGAAGGAACGTAAATGAAACAACACAGGTTTTCAAGTGGTGAGGAGACTGACACAAGTACAAATACACATACGCACACACATACACATACATACATTTATATATTTCTTTACTACCCACAAGGGGCTAAACACAGAGGGGACAAACAAGGACAGACAAAGGGATTAAGTCTATTATATCGACCCCAGTGCGTAACTGGTACTTAATTTATCGACCCCGAAAGGATGAAAGGCAAAGTCGACCTCGGCGGAATTTGAACTCAGAACGTAACGACAGACGAAATACGGCTACGCATTTCGCCCGGCGTGCTAACGATTCTGCCAGCTCGCCGCCATATATAATCGGTTTTCTTTTCAATTTCTACCTACCAAATCCACTCACAATTATTTGTCCAACTCGATGCTATACAGGAAAGACACTTGCCCATGGTACTACGCAGTGGCACTGAACCCGAAACCATGTGACTGGAAAGCAAACTTCTTACTATACGACCATGCCTGCGCTTTTCGAAACTTATTAAAGAAATTTTCTGTATATTCTGTGAATTTAATAAGAAAATATTTGTCTTTCAGTGTAAACTTTTTTTCTTCCTGTGTCAATAAGCATTTGCAAATCTAATAGCAGCATATAACATGCATGGCTTTTCGGAATCTGTAAGATATTGGGCTTCACCTTTTCCGTTCGTTCTTCACCGCATCTATCAGTTGAAACCTCACACAGACGTTATTTTCAATTTGCAATTTAATCTGAAGTATTTCATAAGTCTTCTTGCACGAACAATCTTTATATTTTATACTAGAAATACTCTCCATGAATCTCCAGTACCATTATCTGTTTAACAACGGCATTTGAAGAAAACAATTCTGCTGCATTACGTTAATAAAATCCAACTTATATAACATGCTAGCTATAGTCTTATAGCGTTTTACTTGTAAATTAGTCATCGTTATTTTGAAAACTGAGAGTTCTTCGGGTTTCTTTTTTTTTTTTTTTTTCTTTTTTCTCATATGTTAAGGCAACCGAATGGGTATTAAAGACGAGTTAGTTGGATCATTTTTAGTGTTTCCAAGCGGGTAAATAAACTGATTTAAAAAATTATTGGTTTCAAATTTCGGCACCAGGCCAGTAATTTCGGCGATATGGGGGGAAAGTCGATTACATTGTTCAACTTAAAGGCGGCGAGCTGGCACAAGGCGGCGAGCTGGCACAAACGTTAGCACGCCGGGCGAAATACGTAGCCGTATTTCGTCAGCCGTTACGTTCTGAGTTCAAATTCCGCCGAGGTCGACTGTGCCTTTCATCCTTTCGGGGTCGATAAATTAAGTACCAGTTACTCACTGGGGTCGATATAATCGACTTAATCCGTTTGTCTGTCCTTCTTTGTTCTCTCTGTGTTTAGCCCCTTGTGGGTAGTAAAGAAATATACATTGTTCAACTTGTACTTATTTTATCAGCCTCGATAGGATGAAAGACAACGTCGATCCCGGTGGAATTTGAACTTAGAACGTAAAGACGGACAAAATGCCGCTAAATATTTTCCCTGGTGTGCTAACGGTTCTGGCAGGTCAACGCCCTGCTGATTAGGAAAATATTTGGAGTTAGTTAAAATCGTTATTTGACTGAGTAAGTAAGGAAGACGGTCCTGTATTAGATTACCAGTTTGTGGGTCATCATGAGCTTAAAACTTTTTGAAGTATTTTGTTACGTCTCTGAACAGGAGCAAGGTATTTTTGCAATTTCTTCCCCGTTCATTTAACAGTGAGATATAGGCTTTTCAAAGGAAGCTTACGAACAGTATGCTAGTAAAGTCTGCCCAAGAAAAACATATTTCTCATTTGAATTCAAGGCATGGCCATACTCTTAAGACGTTCGTTTCACAATTTCATGGTTTCTGGTTGGATCCCACAGCGCGACAACTTAGGGAAAGTGTATTGTATACTTTGGTATAACCTCGAGTCGACCAGAGCTCTGAGGTTAAAATTTACTAAACAGAAAGTCTGTGGAAGCCCGCTAGAGAGACCCGTTTCTGTTCTTGAGTGATAGGCTTAATCAATCGTCCATTTTAACACCAATACATGGTGCCTTGAATGTATTTAACAGAGTCCACTCTATTGCAAGGTCTCTGGCTTAAGGATAACTTCGTCCCTTCTTTCTACCAGTCTTGCAGATCCTGATAAAAACTTATGGCCGCTAATCTTCCCCATCTGAACAAGTAATTAAAAAAAAAGTTTTAAGAAGCATGAGTTCATCCACAGCATCACGGATCTACGTGTTTAGTGAAAGAATTAATCTAATTCTTCGTTACAGAGTCAATAAAACATCAATATAAAGTGTAAAATGAAATTCAATCTCCGTGGATTATTGCCGTTTCTACAACCACGTTCTGTTTTGGCTTATTTCTGTACCGTTTTATATCTCCTAATTACTATCTGTCATGTTTGAATAACTCCATCTGCTGGTGAGAGATAATTGTAAAATATGGGTTTTTTCTGCCTTCAGAGAGAACTGCGTTAGAAAGCTTTTAGAAACAGTTTCTCGGGGAGCCTGTAAAAGAAAATAAACTAACAACAGCTTATTATGAAACAAACTGTACTTTATTTCAGTGCTATTTTGTTCTCTTCTCTTATGCATAATTGATATTAAAGAAACTATTAGCATCGTTGATTTATAAATTCAATCTTCGGGAACATGTCAGAAAACAAAAAAAAACAATATTTTTTGTATGAAAGTAATAAAGCGCTTAGTGTTGATGAGTTCGTATAGTTAATTATATATGTACAGCTATGTCATCCTGAGTTGAACGTGTGTAAGATATGAAAGTGAAGCTTCAGACGTGTAGCATAAAAACATTGATGTTTTTTTTGTTTTTTATTGCAGAGTAATACGCGTCTCCAAGCAACATAGTAACATCTTCTCTAGTGGAAAACTAGTGGAGCATAACGATCATATAACTATCTCGTAGTGCAGCATAATGACAAGCCGATTGCTTTGTAAACTAGTAGAGCAAAACAGTCATACAACCAACTCGTAATGAGTTGAATTTTTTTTTTTTTCCAGATTTATTAATCGAGAAACAAAAACAACCAAAATATCCAGAATTGGCCAAATCCTTATATATTTTATTGGCTTGGTTTACTCTACTCTTTTACTCTTTTACTTGTTTTCAGTCATTTGACTGCGGCCATGCTGGAGCACCGCCTTTAGTCGAGCAACTCGACCCCGGGACTTATTCTTTTGTAAGCCCAGTACTTATTCTATCGGTCCCTTTTGCCGAACCGCTAAGTGACGGGGATGTAAACACACCAGCATCGGTTGTCAAGCAATGCTAGGGGGACAAACACATACACACAAACACATACACACACATACATATATATATATATATATATATATATATTATATATATATATATATATATTATATATATATATATATATATATATACGACAGGCTTCTTTCAGTTTCCGTCTACTAAATCCACTCACAAGGCTTTGGTCGGCCCGAGGCTATAGCAGAAGACACTTGCCCAAGGTGCCACACAGTGGGACTGAACCTGGAACCATGTGGTTGGTTAGCAAGCTACTTACCACACAGCCACTCCTGCGCTTGTTTGTTTCTTGTTGCCATTATTTTTACTGTTGTTGTTCATTGAAAATCCCTACCTCAAGCAGGCAGGTTGTTCTCGATGTGATTTAGTGAGTGAGTTGACCCAGTAGCCAAGCCGTGGTCAGTTCATCTTTTTAGAGCTATCCATCCACAATGACATTATCTAATGTTGCCTTCTATTTCTGAGATGGTAGGGTGTGATTCGTGGTAGAGTTGGCTGCACTTTCTAGGAGGTCGAGCGGCTACATGCAAGCTCTTCCTTTGGTTATTAATAAGATAGGTTATCCTGAAAGCAAATATTCAAAAACCTCATAGGGAGAGACTCCATTTTTGTTTAATGGCTTAGTGAGAGAAGGCCTCACACACGACACTTTTCAAAGATTGGTGGGAGGAAGAGAGGAAATTTTCCTCAGGCTTGATCCAAATTTTTGAACAGAATAGACTCGGGTTGCGGATCCGTGGAACAAGCTGCCAGACGAGATGGTGAAGATGCCGACGACCGCTTTGTTCAAAGCCTCCCTTGACCTCAAGTGGCCTGAACTCTTTACATGAACACCACCCTGTACTTAACTCCATGTCCCCCTACATGGCCTTGCTATTTGTTTTTGAGCCAAATTAACTAACTAACTAACTAACTAACTAAACACACCCAGAGGCGATGTGGTGGCCTTAAACCAGATTATGCTTATGTCTACTGTACAAGAACTAAAACAGTCCGTCTAATAAGATTCTGCCGCGTATCCGTCTATATTTCACTCACTATACACTGGTCGAATATAGGCTATGGTTACAAGATACTTGTCCAAGATACTGCCCCGAGGAATCTAACTCCAAACTACATAATTATGAACTTATTAACCACACAGCCATGTCCGCTCCATCACACTTCCGACACCAATATTCTTGATTTTACAAAATACATATTAAGAGTATTGAAAATAATTTCAAGACAAGTTGAAACAGAATTTTGTTACTATTTTTAACATAGGCGCATCGTGGCTGAGTGGTAAGAAACTTGCTTCCCAACCATATGGTTTCGGGTTCGTGTCTTCTACTATAGCCTCGAGCCAGCCAAAACCGTGTCAGTGGATTTGGTAGACAGAAATTGAAAGAAGCCCGTCGTGTGTATGTGTGTCTCACCACCATTTGACAACCGGTGCTGTGTGTTTTCGTTGGCAATAGAGAACGATAGAATAAGTACCAAGCTTAGAAAAAAAGTACTAGGGTCGATTCATTCAACCAAAAGATTCTCCAAGGCTGTGCCCCAGTATGGCCGCAATAATGACTGAAACAAGTAAAAGATAAACTACAGTTTGACAAAAACATAAATAGGCGCAGGAGTGGCTGTGTGGTAAGTAGCTTGCTAACCAACCACATTGTTCCGGGTTCAGTCCCACTGCGTGGCATCTTGGGCAAGTATCTTCTGCTATAGCCCCGGGCCGACTAATGCCTTGTGAGTGGATTTGGTAGACGGAAACTGAAAGAAGCCTGTCGCATATATATATATATATATATATATATATATATATATATATAATATATATATATATATATATATATATATATGTATGTATGTATGTATGTGTGTTTGTGTTTGTGTGTCTGTGTTTGTCCCCTTAGCATTGCTTGACAACCGATGCTGGTGTGTTTACGTCCCCGTCACTTAGCGGTTCGGCAAAAGAGACCGATAGAATAAGTACTGGGCTTACAAAGAATAAGTCCCGGGGTCGATTTGCTCGACTAAAGGCGGTGCTCCAGCATGGCCGCAGTCAAATGACTGAAACGAGTAAAAGAGTAAAGTTGTTTTTTTTAATACAAAATATGGTCGGATTTCACATATCTTCCTCTGTATTATGTATGTCGTTCGTCAAATACCTAATTATTGAAAAGCAGACCTACCACACCTTAGTGTGATGTACATCAATCTGGCGTCAATCATAATCTCTGTATTCTATTGGTGCTTTATTTTATAGAACTCCGAAATAACGAAGAGACAACCTCGACAGAATTTGTACAGAAAATATGTAAGCTGGCAGCTAAATGCATGTCAAACGCTCTAAAATTCTTGCTCCCTTAGCATCCCTTCTTTTCCAGTCCCTCTAATTTAATCACGCGATGTCTTGAAGATCTTTATCAAATCTATGATGGTACTCAATCGAAGTGGAGGCGCAATGGCCCAGTGGTTAGGGCAGCGGACTCACGGTTTCGATTCCCAGACCGGGCGTTGTGAGTGTTTATTGAGCGAAAACACCTAAAAGCTCCACGACGCTCCGGCAGGGGATGGTGGTGATCCCTGCTGTACTCTTTCACCACAACTTTCTCTCACTCTTACTTCCTGTTTCTGTTGTACCTGTATTTCAAGGGGCCGGCCTTGTCACTCTCTGTGTCACGCTGAATATCCCCGAGAACTACGTTAAGGGTGCACGTGTCTGTGGAGTGCTCGGCCACTTACACGTTAATTTCACGAGCAGACGGTTCCGTTGATTCGGATCAACCGGAACCCTCATTGTCGTAACCGACGGAGTGAGAGGGGACTCAATCGAAATTAACTGCCTAGAATTTATCTTCCATTTCCCACTTTGTATCGGTATAGTTGGAACATAAACGGATGCTCTGGTAATAATCACGAATAATTTATGCATTAATACTTGCGACGTTGTGCTTGGGTCTTTTCCCCCACTTGAACCCTATTGATAAGTTTGTGTTCCATCTGCTCCCGATAATTGATGATTACCCATGGTTGCTCGCCGCTGATATTGTCAGGCAGTGCATTTATTATTATTTTTTTTGTTGTTTAATGACTGCATCGTTTGCCGTTTCCCCATTGGTCAATTTCTTTCATTATCTGTCTATTATATCTGCATGCGTCATCTTTTATCGACCATCAACTCGCTTTTGTTTGTCACGAAGTCTTGGACAATTAACACACACACAGATGTATGCGTATATGCGTGTATATATATATATACATGTGTGTGTATCTGTATATATATGTGTGTGTGTGTGTATAATCTTTTATCTTTCGTTTTGTGTTATCTTTATCTTTTACTTGTTTCAGTCACTGGACTGCGGCCATGCTGAGGCACCACACTGAAGGGTTTAGTCGAACACATCGACTCCAATACTTACTTTTTAAAGCTTGATATTCATTCTGTCGAGTCTTTTTGCCGAACTGCTAAGTTACGGGGGAATAAACAAACCAGTATCAGCTGTCAAACGATGGTTGGGAACAAACACAATCACATACACACACGTATATCTGAGACAGAAAAGGCAGACAGAGGAGACAGCACGTCCATAAGCCAGAAGATGGAGTAAGTTGGTGAGCATCTTTGAGTCAATCAGTCGGGTGGTCTTTTCTGGATATGGTTTACGAAGTGTGGTGATAGGGGAAGTAGCACCACCGTTCTAGATATGGGAAAAGTACACCGTTGAAGAGATCTCAATTGAGCTTGACAGAGGGTTATTAATTAGTTGTTAGAAGCTGAAACATTTACAGGTTCTGAAGAGGAGAGTCAATCGTTGTAATGTAGTCTTTGCTATGTTGAGGTTGCGTATTCGTCAAGAGAGATCATCAGTCATCTGTTTCGGTTCTGATGATTCCAGTTGTGTGATGTTAATGTTATCTTCATTTGTGCTATTAAAGGATACAAGGTTGCATGGCCCCCTTTACATGATGTTTTCAGAGTTTGTCTGCCTTCATGGAATCAGTGATGTCTGGGTTACATATTTGGACGTGGTGGAGGCGCAATGGCCCAGTGGTTAGGGCAGCGGACTCGCGGTCATAGGATCGCAGTTTCGATTCCCAGACCGGGCGTTGTGAGTGTTTATTGAGCGAAAACACCTAAAAAGCTCCACGAGGCTCCGGCAGGGGATGGTGGTGATCCCTGCTGTACTCTTTCACCACAACTTTCTCTCACTCTTACTTCCTGTTTCTGTTGTACCTGTATTTCAAAGGGCAGGCCTTGTCACTCTCTGTGTCACGCTGAATATCCCCGAGAACTACGTTAAGGGTACACGTGTCTGTGGAGTGCTCAGCCACTTACACGTTAATTTCACGAGCAGGCTGTTCCGTTGATTCGGATCAACCGGAACCCTCGTCGTCGTAACCGACGGAGAGCTTCCACCACATATATGAACAGTTTTCTTATGCTCATTCTTCCCACAACACAGTGATACCAGAAAGGCATTATGTATATAAAGAAATTATTCTTTTTCGCTCCATATATAACCTGTCAGGTCATCAGGGAAACTTGTGATTGCATAACTTACTAGAAAAAGCTGGCAAATGTCCCTCAGACTACAACCTACTCTCTAAAATACGATGTAGAAAGGAGATATATAAGTAACATGTTGTGGTGTATAGCTTAGCTAAGCTTAACCGTTACTCGCTTGGGCCACGTTTTTGCCAATTATTTCTTAGGAGCTTATTAGAGTATTAAATACTGAGGTCAGTGTAATCCTTTCCCCCCTCTAAAATTGCTTGTTATCATCATCATCATCATCATCATCGTCATTATCATCATCGTCATAATCATCATCGTCATTATCATCAGTAGAAGCAGAGGGTTGGCAGAATCAGTAAAAGCGCTGAACAAAATGACTTGTGATAATTATGGGTACCTCTGCCGATGTTGTCTTTACTGTCTTTAAGTTCCTTCATTCCGAGATCGATAAAAAAAAAAACAATGTTAGTTGTATATTGAGGTCAACTTCATGGATTATACTCGTTATTTATAAATCTGTGGCTTTTTGCCAATGTAAGAAATCATTATTACTTAATTAAGAAACATGATATCAGGTCAATTTAATTAAACAAAACCAACTAGCAGAAATTAAAATTGAAAGATGATGAAAATTAATATGAACCATTAAAGGCAAAAAAAGGAGGTTGTGTATGTATGTGTGTGTGTGTGTGTGTGTCTGTGTGTGTATGTGTGTGTGTGTCTGGTCTCTCTCTCTCCTCTCTTCTCTCTTCTCTCTCTCTCTCTCTCTTCTCTCTCTCTTCTCTCTCTCTCTCTCT